>NW_019392767.1:1166897-1184560 GCF_000648675.2 Cimex lectularius | reverse complement strand
GTGTGTGTGTGTGAGTGAGTGAGTGAGAGTGTGTGTGTGTGTGTGTGTGTTGTGTGGAAAAGAGAGAGGGAGAGAGAAAAGAAGACAAATTATTAATAAGTGTAATCAATCCTAAATGGAGGTAGATATGTAGATGTAGGGGTCTAATAGAAAAATAGAAAGATAAATTGCAAAATAGATAGATAGATAAATATATAAATAAATAAAGAGAGAGAGAGAGAGAGAGAGAGAGAGAGAGAGAGAGAGAGAGAGAGAAAGAGAGAGAGAAGGTGGGAGGGGGAGAGAGAGAAAGAAAGAGAGGAGATAGAGAAAAAAGAGAGGGAGGAATTAAGTGAGAGAGGCTTCCGGTGGGGGGAAAGGCAATGGTGGTGAGAGTGATGAATTAGTGGCAGAAAAGAGGTTTAGGTTGGAAATTAGGAGCGTGGTGTGTAGAAAACTAGGTGAAACATTTTAAAACAGTTAGACTCTATTTGCCATTGGATATCAGACTTTCAATCAAACCATTTTCCTTCATTATTACAATTACTGTTTTTTCACAATCACTAGACGGGATTGTAACACATTAAGCCGATAAACCATCTGAATCGAGCATTAAGCAGTGATGGCTTTTCCAATTTCCAGGTAATACAGGTGCCTTAATGAATCCCGATACGAAGTGCGGCGTTCGAGTTAATAGAAGCAATAATTACCAGGGTATTGCAAAGGGGTGGAGGCGGCGTGATTGAAGCGTTATCAGTACCGATCCGGACCATCGAGATCAAACATGCCTGACCATCGAGATAACGCTTTGCGTGACCCGGCCTCGGTGACATTTACCCTAAATTGTCACTGGAGTCATCCAATATGTGTCCCATTGTCTCGGACAACAATGCCCCCGGCCGTAGACCTCTTCCCTTATCTCTTCGGCACAGGTATTACCGCCGCTCCGCCCCTTCTCTAATTACCGCCGGCTCAAGTAGTCTTTTTTCCACTCTCCTCCACACGGGGGACGAACAATGGAGAGTGGATCGGAGGAAAATATTTGGCCTTGTGATAAAATACAGAAGATGTTTGCCATAGTGATCTAGAAGAAGATTCCTTTTTTCTGACGTTCTTTTTTTAAGTCCTTGTAAAAAATCAATATTATACAACGTAAATTATTAACTAAGAAAAAAAAATTCTAAAATGATAACAGGAGAGTATAAAAATAAATTGTGATATTTCTACTTGCGATGTGTTGGGTATTTTTATTTTTTCCAGTCTTTTAGTCTGCCTATCTTCGCTAGTTTTGCCATCGTGATTTCGATCCACTCGATAACTTGAAAAATGGCAAAAAAGAGGTAAAATTCGAAAGGTTGGGTTGAGGTGGGAAGTTGGTGACCGAGTGGATCGAAGTCACGATAGCTCAAGTGGTAGAGCAGCGGCGTATTTAACCGAAAGTCGTGGGTTCGAATCCCGCTCGTGATACGAACTTTTTTATCTCAACCAAATAATCTTAAATAAAGATTAATTAATTGTAAGATGTTATTTGGTCAATCGGACCACGAAATTTAATTAATTTTTTTCATTGTTAAGTGTAACATATTAGTTAGTCCAGCTATTTGTAACTTTGCAATACTAATATCGTAGTTTGGCTTCTGATCGTTTGGCTATTCGCGCTGTTTTGCTTGTCAAACGCGTTTTGGTTTCAAGAGACTGTGACCCGCCTTTAAGGAAAATCGATCACACCACTGAACATGGCGAGAAGCCGAAACTCATCTGATATACCAAAACTGTCAAAGTAGGCAAACCAAAGTGACAAGAAACTGCATTAAAATACTTCTGTTCTTCATTAATCTACTTCTGTGAATTGCTTGTATATCATCATGGCACAAACAAGTTTATAGGAAGTATTTTTTTACTTGATTTAGGACAATATAGCATAATGAAAAAACAACAAAAAATTTAAAGAAATGGAAAATTTGGGATTGTGTTTAAAGGCGGGATTATAAAATAAATTAAGACGACATTTTTAAAATTGTGTTTTTCCTGTTGAGATCAATAAGGTAAATTCCACATGCAGCAAGGATTTTACTTATAGCATCTCAAATAAAATAGCAAGCCCGTTTCGTTTTGCTCATCACTCGAATGGCCTTTTCAAAAAAGCATTATTCATGTCGTACATAATTAAAACTGAAAGCGAATGTTTTCTAAGATGGGTAGAAGGGCTAATAATAAATATTTAATCGAAACCGTGAATAATGAAATCTGGAGGGGCTGTTCGGTGCTATGAGGAAGACCGTTTTACGCTGTCTGGCGAATTGATTGCAGACAATGAATTTATGAGTCTTCCCCCTCGGTTTTAAAATATGCGAATGATAACAAATGAACCGAGATAAGGGTTTATTTTTGTTTCCTCGTTAAATTAAGGTCCCTCGGCTTCAATAGCGCCATTAGAGCCCTCTAGGAAAACATCTTCATTTATCAGGGCTCCTCGTGAAATGGGAATCGCCCGGTTCAGCGACACAGGGAAGAAGAAATTGATATCGGTAATTTGTATAAAATTCGTTTCCGCCTAATTGTGCCGCGGCAGAGAAAAGGGGGCCGGAGAGAAGAAAGTCCGCGGTTCATCAATCCACTCCCCTCCGAAGCGCCCCGCCTTTCGCAGAAACTTTCGCGTTTTTATCTTCTCGAAGATGCGCCCCTTACATCCTAGGGGTAAGAAATACGATCGGTTCCTCACTTCTTCAGCTTCGGAAAAGGAAAATTATCAGGTTGTAAAAAATAGTCACACGTCGAAACACAATCCAACAGCCCTACGTGAAACTTTCAGAAGAAAAGTTTACATTGAAACAACAAAGTTCGCCCGGCATCGCCGTGTACCTAATTAAGATGCGATAAAATATGCGGAAAGGGGTATTGCGAGCGGAATTCATTAATACATCCCCCAACCAACCCAACTTCTAAAGGTCAGGTGCAAACTGCACTGTAACTGTTTCGCGAAACAATAATTAATTAAAGTTTAATTCGAAAAGTTTATTATAATTACTGAGGATAATAGATTCGTCTTCTTCTAAAAGCTATTAAACTTCAAAGCAGCACTACATCTACTCTCTTGTAGTTTCTATTATATATTTCGTAGGAACTGGGAAGAAAGGTTGCCGGCCATGTCGCAGCTAACACTTTAATGTGTTTTATATAGATTTACACAGTTCATACATTCCTTAAAACATGTAATAACATTAATGAAAGTTTGATATGTATTATGTATTTTTAATGAAAATAACGATACGTTTTCATTCACTTGTTTTTTCTCCTTTTTTCCTTCACAGTCTATTTGTTTCATGTCGTGATCGGAAGTTGGTTTATTGAACTTTTTATAACAACTAATTTTTTTTAATCAATTTATTTTGGAACTTTTTCTGGACCGCACCTGACCCACCCTCAGAAAGATTTTATGCGGAGTTCTATGAAAGTAACAATTTTGAGATTGCAGTTCGAATGGGCTCCTGCTGAGGATAAAAATGGATATTTCTCCTCAATTTGCATTTTCACTCAGATAATCACGGTCCGCCCGTTTTTGCCATCTGTTTTTAATTTCTAGCCTTAGATATCTGACACCATTACTATTCTACAATTTCTTGAAAACCTGAATAATTCTTATCATAACTGGTTTTATGAGGTGGTCAGTGTCTTTGCTGTTCAATTTCGGTTTTCGTCAACATAGAACACCATTTTCATCATAACACAAGCATGGTCCTCCCCGAGTTGGTCATACTGCTGTCTTCTCATTGTATTAGGGTTTATTTGTATATAATTTTTGAATTTTAATCTCAATTGTAAGGGGGCAATTTTAATCTCAAGGGTAGGCAAACGCACGAAATTACTGAAAATCGTCATTTGCGGAATAGCATTTGACCATGATATGTAGCAATGACAAGCGGACAAAAATAATCAAGGAATAAAACACTTTCAATTTTTTTTAGAAACTGCAGACTTAAGACAGCTCTTTGGTTTTAAGCAGAAATTCCTATTTTTTATTCTTTCTTTATTTGGCGAAGTCAAAAACAAAATATTTCCTCTCCACGGTTAATCCTCTAAGAATCAGCTATATTTGTTACTGTTAGTTATAAATGTATAAACCTTTTGTGCATAGCTAAGCACGGGCGGAGATCTTTTGAAAAGGAGGATTTCGCCCTCGCAGGAGGAACCCTTTCTTTTACCAGTAGCTTACGGTTTCCCTTTGGCAAGATAGCAATTAGAGACGGGGCTGAATTATAAATAATGTCGTACTCTGACCGGGCTTTGGCTGGCTTAGGCTCCTTGTTATTAGTTTATTCAACGTGGAACCTAATTTGAAGGAATGTAAAAATCTGACCCGAGAGAAATTAAAAAGGGAAATTTCCTTTTGTCTGAATGTTTTCTTACAATAAAAATCAATTATCATATTTTATTTCTCGTTTTAAAATATAATTAAGTACTCTATAATAAAGATACGATGATACACTGACAGGCAAAAAATTCCGCCCACTTGTAATATGGCTTGATTTGTATATGTTTTTATGTATTAATCAACGTTTCACGTTTTATAACGTTTAATAATTGATTCTTTGTTTAAAAAAGTAAAAAAAAGAAATTGCTAAGGAAAATGAAAAAAATAAAATTAAAAAAAAAAGAACAGATAAAATTTATTTTAATTTTGTTTTAAATTGTTAATTAACATTTTAATATCGCGTTTTCCTCCTCTTGTCTTAATTACATCTCGAAGACGCCTTGGCATACTTTCTACCAGTCTGGAAAGTCTATTTGCTGGAGGTTAGCTAGCATTATCGTGCATTAGAATAGGACTGTCGCTGATTTCATCGAGGATAGGCAACGCATGATGTTCCAAAATTTTATCCACATAGCGAGAGGCCGTCAAAGACCCTTCACGAATAACAACTAATTTTGGAGGACACTCCATTCAAATTGCCGCTCACACTATCACTGAGCTACGTTGAAAAGGTTGGCTCTGGGAAAAATTACAAGCTTCGTACCTTTCATTTCGCCTTCTCCACAATCTTTCACACCCATCTGGAGATCGTAGAGCAAATCTACACTCATCTGTAAAAAGTACAGAAGACCAATCGTCCAAAGACGAATGGCTGTGTTCTCCAGCAAATGCGAGCCCTGCAACTCTGTGTGGTCTTCAATTCTAGTCCTCTTACGGGCAAAGAGTCATCAATTCATACTGATTTAATCTTCATCGAGCAGTGCGTTGAGAAATTTGGACACATCGAAATTTTTGGAGCTGATGAATCGCTTGAACAACAGTAAGGTGACGGTTTCGCAAAATTCTCAAAGTAAAAAAACGGTCATTCTGTGGTTTTATTACCCTAGAGCGTCCAGAACCGGGCTTTTTATGGTAGAACCCAATTTCTCGAAAACGTCTAACGGCGGCTCGCAGAGTTCGTAGGGAATTCCAATGGCATTAGCCTCATACCTGATGGAACGTCCATCATCAAGTGCCATACCACGCACAACATCCTAAGAACTAAGAGGCATTTTTAAGTGTAAAAATTGAAATTGGGAAAACAAATTTCGAAACTAAACAGTTTATTGCTTCAGAATTCAAATGAGACTGAATGAATATTTTAAATTCCGTAATAACAAAACATTGAAAAATCCTTTATCCTTGTTTTTGTTTAAGGATTAAGTGTGTTCATGTTTAGTTGATATTCCCAATTTAAAACAAATATTTATTGATAAAAACAATGTGACAAATGAAGGGCAGAATTTTCTTTTATCGAGAAAATGAAAAAAAAAATCACTTAGGTGGAAATTTTAGCCTGGCAGTGTATAATGAAATGAATAATGCTGGCGAAACAAACATAACAACATAAAAAAATAAATAATAATAATAATAATAATAATAATCCACACGTGTTTAGCGGTCATAAGTATTTGTATTAAATATTTCAATTAATTATTCTTTTTATCTAAGGTCTTGGTTGAGATGAAAAAGTCACGAGCGGAATTTGAACGCACGACCTGATCACTGGTGACACTAACCTTTTCATCTCAACCAAGACTTTAGATAAAAAGAATAATTCATTGAAGTAATAATAATGTGGGACGTTTAGAGGCCGACAAACATATGCGGTCATCGCCGGCCCTCTGCGTTTTTTTACATCCTTTTCTGGTCCTTCTCGCATATTTTTAGCCTACAGCCTCTATGTTACTGACTAACCGCTTTTATATGAAAACTAAGTCTAATTTCTAAAATTTTACGCCCTCATTTACCTCATGTTGTCAAGTACAGAATACATATAATACAACGTACATACACCATCTGGTCTCATTCACTCACCAGAGAGCACGCAATATTTCTCGTAGTGGTTCTAACCCATTCCAATCTGGCAAATAATTTACTTTGATTCCCTTGACTTTGACGTCACACACCCGCCCCGGAGTACTCCATACTCATCCGGCGAGGTTAAGCAATCTTTTGCTTTCACGCTAATAAATTACATTCATTCCTATAAGTTAACATAAACACAACACTCGATGCAAACCTAGACGTCTTGTCATATTCACTCCTCCACTCAATTTAAAAAAAAAACAATAAATAAATAAAATAAAAAATAAAATATATATATATTTTAATTGAGTGGGGGAGTGAATATGACAAGACTTCTAGGTTTGCATCGAGTGTTGTGTTTATGTTAACTTATAGGAATGAATGTAATTTATATAATTTATATAATATATATATAACACAATTTTCATACAAATAATTTTTTGTCTATATGTACCTAATTAAATCAATGAAAAATATAAATGACGAATCTTTTAACTAAGATCAAACTGTAATGTAATAAATAACAAGATGCAGAGAAAGGTTGTTCGATGTGTCCCACATACTTGAAACACGTCATGCCTTGGCTTCCTACATGGAGCGTGTAGGCATGCCATCCAATCTGAAAATGGTACTCGAGTTTTTGGGTCCCCTGTTCCGCTTTTTAGGGGAATTTTTTTTATTGTATATAATATGTCTTATGTGTTGTGTGTCTATATGTTTTGTCTGAGTGCATGTATTTATTAGCGTGAATGGCGAGGGGTGAGGGTGAAATATAACGTCATCATCGCCACTCGAATGTTGAGAGGGTATGAGTGTGTGTTCGGGGTCGATGGCGGAATATTTATAAAAGTACTCCATCGACCCCAATCTAGATTAGTTTGAGTACTCCACCGACCAAACGGAATGAGTGTACTGTATGGATGTATTTATGTGTATGAATGTATCTATTTTTATGAATGTAGTGTTTGAAAGGGTAAATAGAATGTAGACTTAGTTGGTGGGCTGAAATGACCTAGATGTCGGAAGTCCCGGTCAAAAAAAAATAAAAAAATAAATAAATAAAAAGATACACAATAAATGAAGGTTTATCTTATAAACCAGTGCAACTTTGAAAATGTAGAAGGAATTATTAAGACCATTGAAATAAATTAAGAAAATAAGAAATTAGTAATACTTCAAATCATGTTAATCGAGGATAATCCTGTTTCACCGTAATACACGAAATATAAATTAAAGAAATGATAAATAATTAAAATCAATATTTATATTACTTGCCGTTCGTTACATTTTTGACCAAACTAGATCGTTTTCGTTGGGTGTGAAATGGACACACTTTTCAAAATGTTTCTTGTTAAGCTTGTTTGCGTCTTTATTCCTAAAAAACCGACGGAAATTGTATTCTTTTTTAATAAGGAAAGATGTGTAATAAGCAAAGGGGCGTTTCCTTAGATTTTCAGGCGTTTTCGTCCATAAGTACAGCCCTGATGAAATTATCTTGTTAGTGTGCTAGATGCTGATTTCATTCAGGAAAAAACTTAAACGACTTTCCTCGGCCCCACTTTTACAACTATGGACTTAAGAACAATTCAACTTTTTTGCAAACACGTTTTCTTGGCTAACCGTTTGTAAACTTTTTTATTTATTGGCAAGTCAGAAGGGTTGAAAATTCCTGCCTAGGAACGTGACAGGGGATGCAAAACAAACCACACCTTGTCGTGTTTTCATTGTAAAGAATCGGTTCAAGTAACTCAACAAATATTTTTTGTCTGGAAGGAATTAAACTTCCAAGGGCGGTTGAAATTGAAAAGTGAAAGTACCGGATCATAAATTATCGAAACTATTTCAATTAATAGAGCAGTAAAACAAAGCGATATCTCAATTGTCTAAAAACATTTATTTTCCGTTCTACTGCCATGAGCCTACGGCAGTATTTATGACCCGGGGACAATATGCAAACACGGCCCACAAGAATTTAATATCGCGATGAATTCTTGGGTACTTTTTTGTTTTTGCCGGACCCTCTGTTTAGTTTAAATCAGTGTTGTCGCTATCGTCGCGGACAAAATCCCACCCCCCGTCGGCGAGAAAAACCGTGACGGCGCAACAATATTTTTCTCTTACGTCACGTTACGCACCCAGATAATACGCCGACCTGAGAAGCGAATTATAAACCGGGCCGTGTTTTCAACCCTGACGTAAAAGATACGAGTTATCTGATTAAAAAGAAAAAAATACAGTGTTTGGATAACGTCAAATCCAGAGCGCGGGACTGTAAATTACCTGGTAATGGTTGCTATCACGGAGAATATTTTGGAAGCTCTTTGGAACTATTACCCCGATCTCCTTATAAAAATATTTTTACATTTGTATAAGCCAGAGAAAAAATATACTCTCTTTTCTGTTTTGATTGCCCGTCAACACGGAGAACTTTCATTTTTATTTTAAGAGGAATTCTTAATTCAATGTGTATATTAAACATTTTTCCATTGATCACGACTGAAGGTTTGAATGCTGGGCACTCTCAACACGACACGTAAGAATGGCCCAATTACACAGAAGACAAACACTTTGAGCCCTGAAGATGATCTCAATAAAGATCGAAACTTTGGCACGATAAAGAAAATGTTTTTCTGAAACCTACATCACACCAGACCGCATCTCACGATTTCTGAATAATTATAAATTGTGATCGGCCTTCAAAATTATAACTGTTAATTAATCAGTTAATTAAATAAGAATAAAGAATGAAATAACAGTAAATTATTATCATCATGATGCCATTCAGAAGTCGAAATTGTTCTATGTAATATCAATATTTAATTTTATCGTACCATGCATTTCAATTTGTCAGTAAATTTTAACATTTACTAATTTAAGTTATTAATTAAATTAATTAATCTTTATGTAGGGTATTGCTAAATACGCCGCTGCTCTACCACTTAAGCTATCTTGACTTCCATCCACTCGGACACTAACTTCCCACCTAAACCCAACCTTTTGAATTTTCCCTCCTTTTTGCCATTTTTCAAATGCCGTGTAATCTATTTGATTCTCGGCGACAAATGAAATGGCCACGGAGAGCTTTAGTGAAGATATACTTCATTTAATTTATTAAATTCATTAGATTTCGTGGTCCGATTGACCAAATAACACCTTTCAATTAATTAATCTTTATGTAAGGTATTGGTTGAGATAACAAAGTCAGTGTCTCGAGCGGGATTCGAACCCATGACCACGAGTTAAATACGCCGCTGCTCTACCACTTGAGCTATCGTGACTTCGATCCACTCGGACACGAACTTCCCATCTCAACCCAACCTTTCGAATTTTCCCTCCTTTTTGCCATTTTTCATTCTTTTATATCTTTTTTCCGTTATTAAACTAGGATCTTAGCTAAATCTTAAATAAATAATTTATTAAATCTCTTCATTGTTGTCCAATTTTTTCGTCTGGCTCATTATTTTTATTTAAATTGTACAGCTCATTTATAATCTTTTCTTGTTAGTCCATATTTAAGTACAAACTATTTAAAATGCACGAGATATTTTAAATGATAATGATGTAAATATGATATAAGATTTTGTAGAAGAAAGTTTCCCAGAATGTTCCTTTTAGTACGATATGCCTTTTTATACAGACTCTTACACATCATCTGATTTTACATGTTATAAATGTATGATAAATAATTATGTAAATGAACATGTTATTTCTTTACTTGACGTGCTTTAAAGAGAATTTTTAACATTAAAAATATATTATTACTAAAGCGACATCATGCCGGCAGACAGATATATTTTACATAGTGTTAGCAGTTTTAATTTGATTTACATTAGCCTTATATACAGGGGTTTCTTTGGTAGAAATAAAATGTAAATTATGGAAAAAGTTCATCCCCTACGGCCATCTCACAGGGGTTTCGTGCCCAACGGTTGTTCTTTCACCGTCGGGGTAAAGTTTTGAAATTTCTCTTTTGCGTCTTCTTTGTGAAATTAACCCTCATTAAACATCCTGAAGAGTCATTAACTTCATTCTGTTTGGAATCTTATTACAGTCCACGGTCATTTGGGAAACGTTTTCAGACAAAATACTTATACACCTCGCAACTCCGTAAGTCGATTTACTCGTTAACCTTTAAATAACAAAACGTAAAACGACACCGTCCCACCGCCCAAGTTCGGTAATTCTATTGTGGAGAATTTCAAACTTTTCTTTTAAAAAGCGGATCAGGAGGGAAATAAGTTTAATTGGAAACAGAAATTGGCCTGTTATGTCGCAAAAAATACCAAGTAGACAGTATTACCAAGAATACTAACAACCAAGTAAGCCCAGAGAAAAGTATAAACGATCAATTTTCATCCACGTATTAAACCTTTTTAAAAATTAATTCATAAAGAATAAATTATATAATACTTATTAATATTTTATATACTTATTTATTGTTCAAAACGTTTTCCCATAATAAAAATGACCGTGAAAAGAGAACATTATAATTAAAATTCTAATTAAAAAACAATATATCTGAAGTCTTTTTTGATCTGAACTTTCAACAATGCTGTCCATGGATGTCCACCATTTGTACCTATAACCCTTGTTTTCAATTGCATAGATAAATTGTGAACGGCCTATGTGATTGTCTACCTGAATCTTTTATCATTCCCGTCTATTGAAAACGGTACGGTAAAGCACATTTCACGTTTACCCAACAGTTGTTTTCCCGTTGGTAAAATATAAAAATCGACTTAATATAATAAGGCATAAACTGAAAAAAAAAAAAAAAAAAAAAAAAAAACTAAATTGACTTAAAAGGTTTATCGTATTTGTCGCAGAAATATGTGTATTACACGTAATGTATATCAAGTAACATCGTTTCGATATAACTACCTAGTATAGAATGCCCAATATTACACACAAGAACGAATATACAATGTTATTTTCAAGTTATTTTTGTTTATAAAATCACAATATTATATACTTTACGAAATTTATACTTCCGCATATATCAGTGCGATCTTTTATGTGCTTCCTATTTGAAAAGTGAAAAGAACATTGGGACCCGTAACCATCCTTGTGAAAGGCCTTATTGGCAAAACGTCACCATTCACACACATAGTCTGATGCATAATATGAATTCGTATTTCGATGATGAGCCACGTTTATGCGGCGATCTTAATAACAAATGAGAAATAACACATAAATTATACTCAACAACCTTATTGAAATTAAGAAACTACCACAAACCATCTGCGCAAATACTCTCAAAAATTTGAAATATTCTGAAGATGAGTCACTGTTATGCCACAGCGACCTTCGTAAGAACGGAGTATGCAAAGTGAAAAGAACAGTGGACTCAGTAAACACCCATGAAAAAATACTATTGAAAATTCGCAAAAAATCACACTTTCCACATATATGATCATAAACACTTAATATATTAATGATATATTATATCATTAATTGATCATATTAATGATATTCATTAAAGTTTTGTTAATTAAATGAATGATAAAGGAATAGTTCATATTTATTTCGTAAATACTTATTATGACTACCCAGACGAGAAATTTTAGTTAATTTAGCTTCCTTGGTAGACTCCCCCTTAAACCACGACTAATGTCTTTCTAATGTTTTAAAATATATATTATCAAGTTGTATACTTTGTATATATAAAGAAAAAAAGGTATATATTAGTAGTTAACAAAGGAATATTCTGACCAGTGCTGCCGTGGTTAAAAGGAAGTTCGTAAGAGCGAACTTCTAAACATCCAAGGGAAAAGATTTTGCTGAAAATCTAAATGGGCGTTTGAAGAACTACCACATCATACGTACATATATCGTTGATATAAAATAGAGGAATATTCTGCTGATGTGCAAAAGATAACATCAAGGACAGGTGATTTTGCGTGAAAAGATCAGAGAATTAAATAATATTGCTAGGAGAAGATCTTATTGGAAGTGTGAACCAAAAATCCACACATATATTCTTGAAAATATTCAAAATAAATGATTTCTTGATAAATAACGATGAGGGATGAATAGAATAATGGAAATAACAGTGGGCAACAGGAGGAACGAAAAGAGGTCACGAATTTCTTTGCATTCAAATTCGGAATTCCTGTTACTATCAATCGATTTTTTTAAATTTATTATTATCGTATATCTTCTAGACCTAAACATCAATTACACGAACAATTTCATTAGATTTTTTATGAGCAAGATTTTAAACTGGTTGTGGTATGCATAATTGTTTCTTTGATTACCCTGATGAGAGACGCGGTAGTGATCATTTTAAAATAAAAATGAGACCAGAAGTATAAGCAATTAGTATAATTTGAAAACAAAATACTCCTCGTTGTGTTCAATAGGTTCTTTTTTCAGGGTAAATAAAGATTTAGATAAAGTAAGATGGAGCGTCCTAACAATCCACTTAAACTATTGGGTTGTCCGGAAAATAATGCAGGATTTTGGTATTAAACAAAAAAAAAGAAACTAGTTACTTTAAAGCAATGTTCTTTAATCAAAATAATTTCCNTGAGTAATCCTGTAAACGTAAACAGAATATTTTATATAGATTTTTTTTAATGAAAACTTAAAATCCTGCATTATTTTCCGGACAACCCAATAAATAAGGGCAGGGGTATTCGGTTTCGCATTATTTCGCTTCTCTCTATAACAGAGCAAATAAAAGAAGAATAAAGCCAGCAGATAGGAGCCTGTTAAATTCATCGGAAAACCTCCCTTGTGAAGGCTTAGGTGAGAGACGGCGAGATTGAGAGGGAGGGAGAGGGAGTGAGAGAGAACCAGGGTGGGTTTTGCTCTAATTTATATGATAGCGTGTAGCAGAGAGGAAGCCCCAGATATTTCATCACGCAATTAATACACTGGCTGGTGCTCCGTCATGCCTTGGTAACCCTAGGAAACGTTTACCTAAGGCTTCGACCCCTCTAAAAGCAAGGAACAGCGTCTTCAACGATCCTCGAAACTTCCTGAAACCGAAGGCGACCCTTCGCTTGTTTCACCTTTTACATTCAATTTCGTAGCCTGCTCAATTCTGCACTATGTCGTGTTCCACGATGTAAAATATCTTATGAAAAATGCATGAAACGTTGTTACTTTCCGTTGGAACTGGTTGAATCTTTTGAATCGGCCATTTTCTATTTTGGGCCACGTCGGCCAATACTCGTAAATATTGAGCTTTACAGTATAATTTTAAAACATGAACACAGTTTATTAACATTATTTTTTTTTAAAAACACCCATATTTGGAAACAAACAAAAATAATAATAAAAGAATTTTTTAAGATCACATTATATTTTTCTACTTGGTAATTGGATTTTCTGAAAATTCATCCCAAGTATGTAAAACCTATAATAATGATCATATCATACTTCGCTACATAAAACTCATGGCACAGATAGACATGAAAATCCTAAAACAATTTACAAACTAACATAGAATTCAAAATTATATATTTCATATTTCAACATAATTATTCGCTTTTACAAATGTGTCAAAATGAATGTATACAAAAGTCACATTATAATTAAAATTAATTATAGGTTTGATATTAAGCATTATTTTTATTACAGTTTCGTACTAAAATAATTAATTTACATTAGTAAATAGAACGGAAAAAATCTATGGTATCGAGTCTTATATACTACCATGCTGACAATTATACAAAATTATCATGTTAGTAAATTTTAGTAAAAAAATGTATAAATTACGCAGATATAAACCTTGATTTGGTAAAATTTACAGATGAGTTTTTTTAAATTACAAAACTAAAATTTTAAATATACTCAATTAATTATACACAAATTTTTTGTGGCATGGGTGATAGAAGTCACGGTAGTTCAAGTGGTCCGGCAGCGGCGTATTGAGCCGTAGGTCACGGGTTCAAATCCCACCTGTGACATACATTTTTCCTTTCGAAAAAATTGTATATAATTAATTTAGTATATGTATAATTCAGAATAACTTGATAAAAAAAAGTTGGTATTAAAATTTAAAACCTTATGGATTTTGAAATATATCTTCCTCAATGAAGATTAATAATATGTGCTTTGGGATTTTTGTTTCTAACAAGTTATATACTGAATAATAATGTTCAATGTTGACAACATATGAATTTTGACCGCTATAAACAACTGCTTTACTACTTATTGGATAGGCAAGTATTGTTTTACACAATATCAAACTAAGCGCCATAAATCTGTACAGCTTTACTAACATTGCGTAGAACGTTGATAAATTTCAAACAATAAAGCGTGTGAAAAGATGTTTAAGACTATAAGTCGAGAACCACCGTATAGCACAATAGCTGCTAATGTGCCCTGGTGTTGATTATGGGCGGAGTCATGGTTTATGTTGGCATTTGATTAAATGGCCAGTAAGGCCGGTCGGGAAGGAATTAATGCAAATTCCTGAGGCGCTTTCTGGGGTCAAGGGAGGTGGAGGCGGCGGCGGTGGTCGTCTGAGGAGTCGGGTGACCCGGTGCAGCTCTCCATTAGCGAGTGAATCAATAATGCAACTCTGGCCTGGGGATAATGCCTTAGGCCCGACCCGTACGAATAATACATGAGGGGCAGCATGCACCCGAGCGTATCCCGGATTCTAAGTCGATCAAAGCCAGCGGGTCCGTCGGCTTTTTTTAAGCCCCCTTCACGGGCTTGATCCCCGAAACGTGATGATTGTGTCGAGGGCTTCAACCGAAGTCATCTTTGTAGGGATATTCTTGCTTTCCCCATTCCAAGACGGTTTGAATAACTGTAAGCAATTTTATATAAAAACCACAACTTCTTCTGCTTCTTTGTTGGGTTGTTTCTTCGTTTAACGATATAAAAAAAAGTAAAGTAAGTAATTCCTGACATAACGTCCAACTACCCGTTGGGTGTCGTGGGCAAAAGGTCAGACCCCTTTAAAAGACTTTCTGAATGTTATGCACAATTTAAAGGGAAAGAGAGAGAGAGAGGAAAGAGAGAGAGAGAGAGAGAGAGAGAGAGAGAGAGAGAGAGAGAGAGGAGAAAGAGAGAAAGAGGAAGATACATTGATAGAGATAGATAGATAGCTATATAGGTAGATAGATAGAGATAGATAATCAAATNTAAACAAACAATATCATTTGGAAGAGGATTAATAAGTGTTGACATTCATACAAATGAGTAATCCTGTAAACGTAAACAGAATATTTTATATAGATTTTTTTTAATGAAAACTTAAAATCCTGCATTATTTTCCGGACAACCCGATATATAGATTGCCCAAGAAAATGAACTAACATGATCAGGCGTTTTCTGAAAAAGTTCAAAACATGAACAATCAAGCTTATTAGGGAAGTCTTGGTCTTTCAAACAGAAATACACGTCATCAACGTGATAGAAAATCTTAAAGGTTAGATTGACAAAATCATCCTCATAGGATTGGATCACTATTAGCAGCCATTAAAGCTTCAGTGTGTAGCCAAATCACATCAAAATTAGTCACTGAATGCATTCAGTTTCCAAATCTTGGGGAAACAACTGTGATGAAACAAAGAAATTTTGGGTAACGAAAAGGCATACACAACAGTGGGCGACTGCAAGACAGGCCTGAACCAATTCTTCTCACAGAAAGGATCCAAAAAAGACAAAAGGAAAACTGCTTAAATTCTAGAGGGTAAGCTTATAATGCTAAAACAACCCGCACAAAGACTGAAGAAAAGCAAAGAAGAGAAAGCAAACTCATTGCTACATTTTGAACGAATGTATACCGATTACTGGTATCTTAGAAAACATCTACACGACATGGATATATTCAATGATGATCCCATTAATAGATTAGGCAATGAGGAGGAAGAACAGCCACCCATATCATCTTCGAAAGTGAAACAATCTTTAGCTCAATGGAGACAGAACCTAAGATAGAAAGAAAACCCAAGGAAAGGAATTGTAGCAACGAAAGTCAATGACCTAGTTCTTTTTAGGAGAAGGATGGAGTCGATTGCAACTAAGGAACTATGAAAGTACAATAAACCAAAGCTGCAATATATCATGTCAATAGAGATTGAGAGGAGTAGACATTTTTTTCCCGTTGCTTTGCACGATTCTGATTTTTATTTTATTTTTATGTATTTTACAGCATAATCGTCATCGATGAGAAAGAAGCAATGGGGAGAAAAATAGAGTATTGTGAATAATGAATTCACTATCCCGTTTGATAAAAAGGGTGAAGATATCGCCTTGGGGTGTTTGGCGAAGAAATTGCTATAATAAATTTCCAAAAAAGGAACGGTCTCTTGTTCACCCCGGTTCGATACCTTTATTGGATACCAATCAATCTGACGTCAACCCGGAATCGGAACAACAGGTTTTTCCGCGACATAACATAGAAGCTGTGGCCTCGCGGCAGCTCAAACGGCCAGATTATTTTTTCGGAAACGGCCTCGTTTCCCGACGAGTGTTCTCTTATTTGCCGTTTCGCACCCCGCCGAGGAGACGAAAGGACCTGCGGAACGGGGAGGGAAAAGGAACTCACTTTATTTCCTCGCCCTAATCTCGACTGTTGGATGAAAAAGCCCGGGACAAAGTGCCTAACCCGGCTCCGCCCCCTTTTTATTTCCAAGGCTTCTTTCTTAGAAATAATATAGTGCCGAGGAATCTAAGGTTTTTGCCGGAAAAGGAGGCTACATTATTCATAAAACGGCGTTTAAAGTTCATCTCTCGTTTTAACCCTTTATTTTTTCCCCTTGGTTTCGGGTGTGAAAGTGGTCGGAGGAGGGATGAATAGGTTAAAGATATTTTTCAGACCTACAGCCCCAGGCTACTCGAAAGAAAACGGCCACCTCCAATGTTTTCAATTGAGATAAGGGATAAATATAACATCACTCCCGCTCTCGGCAATTTTCTCGTTTTATTTCCTTCGAAGAAAATCCTCTTTACGCATTTTACTTACCTCTTTTAGGCCAAAAATATTGTACAAATGAAATAAGGTTCCACAATTTCCAATACGACCAAAAAACTGTTATCTTTTTAAATCCTGATGCTATCTAACAAGTGAGGTATGGTTCAATCTGTATTAGATTAAAATATGTTTTAATTAAGATGGTTATTCCTGTGAAATGTGCTTGTAAAAATTGTGCTTATTGTAGATGGTGAGGGAAATTAGCCCAGAATGTTTACATAAAAAAATTCGATATTACAATTATAATTCGTAATATTGTTTCACTCTTTCCCAAAAAATGATTCAAGAATAATAATAATTATTATTATTCAGACATCGTGAGATGCGGTCTGGTGTGATGTAGGTTTCAGAAAAACATTTTCTTTATCGTGCCAACGTTTCGATCTTTATTGAGATCATCTTCAGGGCTCAATATGTTTGTCTTCT
>NW_019392767.1:900655-1166873 GCF_000648675.2 Cimex lectularius | reverse complement strand
TTTAGATTAAAAGATATCACGATTTTCCGACGCCAGGACGTGATATCTTTCAAAATCGATAAAAAGCGAAATTACTCTGAAATGGTTGAGAATCGGACCATGGACAATATGAACTTTTTTGTTCATTTTAGGGTGAAGAATCTACTGGAGAAGTTTGTAGCACGAGTAGCAATTCACCCTGTATATATATATATATATATATATATATATATATATATATATTAGCGAAGTGAAAGTTGTTTAAAAAATCCTTGGATTATCAACAAATGTCAAAATGATTTTAAAAGTTTTAAATGTTAAAACTGATACAGCGATAAAGTAGGTGTCTGCTTTTTTGTGGCCACATGGAAAAACATCATGTTAACTTAATCAATTAATATTAAGTAACTTAATATTATATAACTAGTATACTATAACAGTTTTAAATAATAATTATTTCAACCTAATATGAGCTTGAAGAGAATATGAATATATCAATGTTTTATATTTAAAAAAAAAGTGTAAATCGTAATTTAAACATCTTCAGAGAGTTGTTCAGTTTTTTTTCTGTATAATAATATTTATTTTGTGTCCTGTACATGAATTATACACATTACAAATTGTTCTTATGTATAAAATCCCGGGCAAAACACTAACACTACGGCCAGTGCTGCAGCTGGAGGATAAGTGTTATGAGAATCCAATGCTGGCACTCAATTTGTTATCGGGTTCAGGGGAGGAAGTCTCGGGGTCCATCGGCGTTTGAGTCGACGTTTAGAGTTCTTGAAATGGGAAGTACTAGAGAGGACTTGAGCAGTAGGAACGGGTTGTGGAGTCGTTGTGGATAGTGAAATGAGCTTTGACGTTTTGGCTGAGGACTTTTGATTGGATGGATTGGATGGCTTAGCAGAACTCCATGTTGTCCAAAGCGTTCGCAGTAATGTCTTGTGTAAGGTTAGTTTAATTTTATGGCAACGTTTGATTTTTGTCCTAGAAGTGTTCGTAATTCTCCAAGTCTTCTGTTCAGTGTAGTCTCTTAAGCCATGTGTGGGGATTCAACGTCAGTCTGCACTAGGTATAAAGTATTTGACTTGGATTGAAGTCGGTAACTCTTTGTTGTTGATGTGCGGGCAAGATACTTTTTTTTATGTGAACGTACACTGAGTACATTTTTCTTCATTCGGTCATGTCATTCACTTTTTGGAGTATTATATGCTCAAGGTGTTCTTAGGTGTTGGACGTAGCTTGGATAAGTTTCGAGTAATCGACCGCGTAGGAGGTGATGATATTAGGCGGTAAATACAATATTAAAATTGTTTATGTCATAGGTTTATAATAAAAATATAATGTTTTATTCATTTATGACAATGAAAATAAGAATAAATTAATGTTATTTAAATTAATCATTTAGGTTTCTATTATTATATTAATATTCTTGTTAATTATTACCGTATTTAAATTTGTTGTTTAGATTACAAATATTGTACCTTACAATCATCTAATTGTAAGTACTTAGCCTACTTAGCGGCATTGAATGACAGCAAGCTACCCACAAATTTAAGCCAAAGCAGTTTAGAATTATAAAAAAATCGATTGAATTAATTAAAAAAAGGAAATATCGATGAACGGAGTATTAGGCGTGTAATTACCTGCGAAGTAGGCGAGCATTGCGGTGAGGGCGACAGACAAGAGGATGAGGGCGATCGCTGAGCATTTCCAGGTGCAAGAATGCCGGCAGCGTTTATCAATGTTGAACCTGGAGGGCGAATAGGGCGAGTAGTGCGGCGGAGGCGGCGCGGTTGTTCGCGGTGCCGGGTAAACCGGCATCACGACCGGCGTCGGCCCACTTCCAATCCTGAAAAATATTAAAAACAAAAAACTATAATTATTCACTTCTCAATGAGATCTCATAGCATACAGCAAAAAGCTTTTGATTACCGTAGAGAAGAAGATAAACCAAAGTAATTAATTATTATTACTAATTATGTAATAGGATCAAAAGTCTTTGATTTACTTTCAAACAGACAAAAAATGAAATGTAAGCAAGACAAAAATCAAATGTTCACCTCTAGAAGTGTAGAATATTTTCATTAGAAAGTTGTGAAGACTGACCTACTACCCAAATACAATTAATTTAAAACAACTTCATTGACGTGATATTCTAATACAATTTTGTTAAGACCACGGAAAATCGAAAGTAAGATGTAGCTAAGATAAAATATAAAATAACTTTACCGTAGATTTAAACCGATGAAACTGTCGAGAATTTTCCTTCGCAGACCTTCCACTGGAGATGGAGTGAAGCCGAAACACCTAACAAACCAAAAAATCGAGAAGAGACAGACCGAAATGACCGGAAACGTTAAAATATTGACCCAATAGAAAGCCGCGGCAAGCCGTAGAAAATTGGCAGTGTTAATCCAAAGATGAATCTGCAGAATACACCTTCACGAAATTGTAGGATTAATAAATAATAAAATAATACTGACAAGTGAAGTCACGGTTTTATATCTTTAAAAAACATACATAATATATAAAGTCAACATTTATTGAAATATTTATGCACGAACATGTATTTCTGAGTTATGCACGACGGATGACGCGTGAAGGGGTTATGCTTTTTGTAACAAGATGGCCCTCCCCGTTTATTTCGAAAATGATTAGCATTAGCAAAAACTGGCATTATACAAACCCCAAATTAATTTTGGCTTGGGATTGCATGGTGGTAAAAGATTTAAAATAACTTTCTCATATAGCTGGGAAACGACACTAACTTTCTTACTTTAAATGAGAATCCCACATTTTTATTGTAGAATTCGATTCTAGTGCTTATTTTATGTCACTTTTACTGAAAGGAAAATATTGATTAGGATCGACAATTTCTGAGTTATGCCCGACGGATGCCAGCTAAATGAGAAAGTTATGTTAAATCTGTTACAACCACGAGATTTCTAGCCGAAATAACTTGGAGTTTGTATAAAACTATTGTTTACTAAAGTTAGTCTTCCGAATTAAATAGTTGGACTATAGAAGGTAATACATCCTGTATATTTGTATGTATAATATACATAAAAGGATCAAAACCGTAAAACTTGATATTCGATCTGTACATTATGACAGTAAAATTTCATAGATTTGAACGTGTTGTTTTAAAATATTAAGCTGTTCAGCTTTGTGTTTCCTATTTTAATATTACGTACTATTCTCATATATTAAATGAGAATATTGAAGTAATGACACGTTTCGTTAATAAAAAATGTTCAATTTTTACGTTAACTAGTAAATTATAAGGCTATATTTCAAAACATTAATCGTTTTATTTATTATCTCAACTAAAAACCTTAATTAATTGTAATATATTAATTGGTCAAGCGGACCACGAAATTAGTGAAATTAATCGTTTTTTTGGTTCAATTGTAGGGTATTTATTCTCTGCAAGAGGATAGAGCTGTATATTTATTTTGTAAAATGGAAAAATCTGTTTTCAGAAAATACAGAGTTAAAATTTTATCCATTTGAATAAACCTTTAAAGACATCCTTTGTAAAATAGCAGTGACTCATTTGGATATACATATTATACCATAGGAAAAAATATCAGCTGAGCCCATTTAATGTGAATTAGCTTTTGGTTCAGCTAGCAACAAACACTGCAGAAAATATTTAACTCATACATTTATTTTCGTTGATAAGTCGAACAAAATAAACGTACCCAGACACCAAAAATATACGCATTTAATTATATGTTAAAATTTTGAGTATTTTATGACGGGAGAGATTTCAATTTGTTTAGTAGTCTTTATGTGTAATGCATAACACGAGTTTTCTTTGGTACAGTGGTTAGAATTGATGCTCTTCTTTCTTTCCGTGGCAAACTAATCCTTTTCCAGAGGGCAAACAAAGGTGTCGGCCGGAATATTTAAACCGGGCAATCCTTTCTCGAGGACATATCCCGTCCCTCGTTGATTAATACTCTTCTTGGGTTAGTGACTCGTCCCGGGGTCACCTTCGCCTCAGGACGGCATCAATCTCCCTCGGCTTTTCACGGCTTGAAAGCCGGCCCTGGAAGGAGAACATTTCCCTTACCGGCCACGTCCCAACACCGAAAATAAAGCCCGTCCACGGGCGGCTACAGCTGTTGTTTTGACGGGAACCGAAAGTCTTCCCTAATACCAAGAGGCAGCTCTTCATAAAGATTAACGAGCCCCGAGACCATAAATAAAATAAAACCGCGTTCCGCAACAAAACCATTTTTCATTCTAACACAATTTGCTTTGCCGGCGAGCCACGCAATCTTTCCCCCTCTTTCTTTTTTATTGTAAAATAAAAAACTTATAATGGACATTTATTAAAACAAGAAAATCGCTTTTTGAAAACGGGATTTTATAGTTTTCTCTCTTCTTTTAATGCAGAGTAGCAGCATGCTGTTTTTTTAAAGCTATCATTTTAAGCAAATTGCCATAGTAAAAGAAAGTTTGATTTAATATCACGATATTTACGTTCGCTTTTTATATCTGCTTTCTTTTTATGATTCAATATTCCGTTTAATTGCGTAGAATTTTTCAATATTTAGATCGTAACGAAATGGGATAACAATACTGAATCGGTTTGGAATATTAAAGCAATATGACTTCCGCGAATATGAAATAAAACATATAAACAATAAATATTTCTTAAGGATTATCTCAATGAATAAAAATAATTAGTAAGATTTTGTAAAGAACTTAGAAGGCAAAACCTTCATATTCCATAGTCGTGGTCGAACTGTTTATGGGATTCCTTATGGACTTTATTTAGCGGTGGTATCCGTTTTATTTCTCTTCTATGGATATGCGTGGCATCATTTATGACCCTCTTTACGATTTTTATGCTGGTTGACACTCTAGCTCTCTGGCCTAGCTGTCAAACATGAATTTGAAATCACGTTTGTTCGTTTTTCCCGGCTGGTTAAGACAGATAGCCTATCTGATGTCTTCTGGACTATTTAAAAAAGTAGAATGAATGTTCAACCCCGTCCTATGTTTTTTGATATTTCCGAAATCGATATTCTACGATTTACTATTATTTCCACGAATTAAAATTTTACCGGCATTAAATACGAAGATTAAAGTAAAATTTAGCTGAAAAAGTCATTTATGTTAAAAAGAGACCTCTCAGGGCGTGCGGTTATGATGTGTGATAATCAAACAAGGATTCCAATTAATTTAATCTAAAATTCTCCGTAAAATCATAAATGCTTCTTCTTTTGGTGCTCAGACTAGTTAAACACGTCGAAACAATAACAACCATTAAAAAAATTAAAAACTAAATGGTTGTTATTGTTTCCGCGTATTCAACTAGTCTGACCACCAATTGAATGAACAACAACTTAAGGAAGGAAAATAGAGACACAGCTCCTTTTTTGTTTCAAATTACACTATTCATAAAAACATACACATCCCGTTTGTACATGAACTCATCAAAACCCGCTATAAAATTTTTTATTAATCGCTGAACTTAATAGGACAGTTATCGTTCCAACCCTACCCAAAAATCCTATATGACGATAGAAGCGAATGTGGCCTCGAGATTTCATTGAGTGAAGATTGAGGAAGTTTAAGTGTCAAAGAGTTAGTTAAAAAATGTTTAAAAAGATATATAAGCAAAATACTAGGTAGGCTATCTTTTTGTTCCAGACTTTGTGATTATTCTAAGATCGGTTCAAAAAATGTAGTTTTCCTTCTTTTTTAAATTTAATTAAGTAAGTAAAACTGTCTTATTAGACCAACCATTAATTTTACAAAAATGTATCTAGAGTAAATAAATGTTTACATTCTTATAAACCCATTGGTACAATAAGATTTACAGCTCATTATTCACTAATTTTTAATTACCCTACTTCATATGTCTTTGTTCTTTTAACCTTCTGACGGTGTTTCGATTATGAAGAAGTTTTGTCGCTTCCATATTCTCGAGCTGGCTGAAGCGAGACTGATGCTTGGCTGCAAATTTTTGTACTTCTACCGTGACCTCATGTATCTTACGATCACTATCTAAGTCCTTATTCCTTACGTACCAAGGTGCATTGACCATGTTACGTAAGATTTTATTAAATTCACTAATTTCGTGGTCCGCTTGACCAATTAATATATTACAATTAATTACGGTTTTTTTAGTCGAGATGGCGAAAAGGAGGGAAAATTCAAAAGGTGCGGTTGTAATAGGATGTTAATGTCCGAGCGGATCGAGGTCACGATAGCTCAAGTGGTACAGCAGCGGCGTATCTAGCCAAAGATTGTGGGTTCGAATCCCTCTCGTGCCATTGACTTTTTTGTCTCGACTAAAAACCTTAATTAATTGTAAGATTTTATTTGTTTGTTGTTTGTATTTGTAATTATATATTTGGACATTGCTGTGTTTGGTACAGCCGCATAGTTGAATACCATATATCCATATAGGCTTTAGGACGGTTGTAAAATAATATTTTATTTTGTATAGTAAGGTCGGACCGCTTCGTATCAACCAGTATAGTTGTCTACACCTATACCTATATTTCTGTCTTATTTTTCTTCACGTGTTCTTTCCTTCTTAGCTTGGCATCTAGGGTCATTCTCAGATTTTTAGCAGTATCGCTGTATTGTACAATAGTTCCACCGATTGTGAGAGACGGAACATCGTCCCGTTTTTTGTTTATAGGGTTTATATGTAATAATTTAAGCTAATTGAGCTTGAGTTTCCATTTTTTTGTCTATGCGTTTATCTTATTACAAGCCTTTTGAAAGATTTTGGTGAAATGTTTGATTGCCGGTCCTACCGATATCACCTTTTTTATCACATCGGTTTTTTTATGATAATGACTTCTGCGAATTTCCAGATGCTGGGAGGATATTTCGGTCTGATTGCAACATTAAATAGGTATGTTGGTTTAACTATCCACTTTTTCGGCAATGTTTTTAGTATATCTCCAGTGATAAGGTCATAATCTAGAGTCTTTGGCATGTAAATTTTTAATTTCTTAGGTTTAGGTGTAACTGGCTTTATATATTCTTTTTGTGGAGTGGTTGTTACTTCCAGTAAGCTGCCATTGATTTTTCATTTGGGTTGAAGATTTCAGCGGGGGATTGGCAAAAAATTCGGCTTTTTCTCTGCTGTCTCTGGCCCATGTACCATCCTCTTTTTTAATGGAGGAATTTGGGCAATTGGTCTTTTAATATTTTTTATTGCCTTCCATAGCGAGTAGTCAGTGGTCAGTGCTACTTTATTTTAATTTCCAATTTAGTAAAATATACTTTTTAATAATTTATATTATTATTATTTACAGATTTATATATAATTCATTATAAATGAACTAAAATTATGCATAATATAAAATATTTTATTGCAAATTAGTTTTGATTTACCTATGTTTGAACTTCATCAATGTTATCCTAGATTCCTTATTTCTTTCTGTATGACTGCAGCAAATATTTAATAGAAAACGTTTTCCCGTTAAATAACCAAGGAAATTATGTTGAAATGTTAAGTATACATATTCCGGGGAGCACATCACATTCAAGTTGCCTTTGGCGACATTGCAATTTTAATTTTAATTTTTTCATTTACCGCTTTTCCAAGCTCTCTGAAACTTCATATTCTCATTATAAACTATTTACATAACTTGGAGGTATACTTATAATGGAGTTATATTTAGAGGTTTTTAATTCTTGAAGTTATGAAAATTTTTCCTCAACAAAAATAAGCTATTTACTCTTCAAGGGAACTTTCGTCTAAAACAGTCCTACCAAAATTAATCTAAATTTGTACGAATGTTCTCGATAGCTTTTACATTGTTTACATCTTATGTTTTGAAAGTGATTTTAGTGTTTTAGAGATATTTTTTGTTCTTTCTGTTCGATTACCCCAAGGAAAATGTACGAATTTCAGAAAATATGTATTTATTTACAATTTGTTTTCTTTCTTCATTCTTTGCACCCAGTTATAATTTTCAGCATAATTAAAATGTAGATATGTTATTTATAACATATACAGGGTGAATTGCTACTCGTGCTACAAACTTCTCCAGTAGATTCTTCACCCTAAAATGAACAAAAAAGTTCATATTGTCCATGGTCCGATTCTCAACCATTTCAGAGTAATTTCGCTTTTTATCGATTTTGAAAGATATCACGTCCTGGCGTCGGAAAATCGTGATATCTTTTAATCTAAACATTTCTCTTAAAATCTATAAGCACCGTTGAAATCCCCGTTAATTTTTAGAGAGAATCAAAATCATAATTCCATTGAAATTTTTTAATTTAATTTAATGCCCATTTAGTATGTAATGCTTAAGAAGTTTACAAACAGCTAGAAGGTCAAGGAAGAAAGACCCAAACGTTTTGCCACCTTCATCTTCTTATTGAAAAATTAACGGGGATTTCAACGGTGCTTATAGATTTTAAGAGAAATGTTTAGATTAAAAGATATCACGATTTTCCGACGCCAGGACGTGATATCTTTCAAAATCGATAAAAAGCGAAATTACTCTGAAATGGTTGAGAATCGGACCATGGTCAATATGAACTTTTTTGTTCATTTTAGGGTCAAGAATCTACTGGTGAAGTTTGTAGCACGAGTAGCAAGTCACTCTCAAACATTAGCAATCCTTGAACCACCATTTTTTCTCTTTTTGTCATCAACATCTTGGTCTCACAACCACTAAATAAGAAAATGACGAGTGCGTTGGAAGCGTTATTAAATCAGGTAGTTTTCCTCAAATTTGCTGCCTTCTGAGACTAAAATTAGAAACTCTGGATTACTTTATACACTTTCCGATTTACACAATTTTCCACTCTTTTTGTAGTTCTGGCTGAAATAAAACACAAAAAATTAGCCCAAACATTTTGCCACCGTCATCTTCTTATTGAAAAATTAACGGGAATTTCAACGGTGCTATTAGATTTTCAGAGAAATGTTTAGATTAAAAGATATCACGATTTTCCGACGCCAGGACGTGATATCTTTCAAAATCGATAAAAAGCGAAATTACTCTGAAATGGTTGAGAATCGGACCATGGACAATATGAACTTTTTTGTTCATTTTAGGGTGAAGAATCTACTGGAGAAGTTTGTAGCACGAGTAGCAATTCACCCTGTATATAAATATGCATATTTGTTATATACGTATGTACTTATCATCCGTAAGAAATGGCTTACCGTGAGAGTTTCTGGCGCGATAAATTTTATAATACAATTTAATAAAGTTTAGAAATAAAATAAAAACACTTCCTGTTGTCAGAATTATGTGCTTTTGGTGTTAAAATGTCCAGAAAGAGTTGCAAGGTTTTTGTAATACCAAAAACAACAAATTGAATTTTTTAACCGTTCAAGTGATGTGCCTCCTTAAATAGCAAAATATTCCTAACAGATAATTTGTTCATTCTGAGTTGATTAATGTAGATGACTGAACAGAACGAACACTATTACCACGTGGTAATGTCCATTCTGTACTTTCCGAGTAAATATTTAATAAAAATATTGTTTGTACTTTGTGTTACTTAAAAAGTTTCCTTTTTTTATTAAAGTTCCTAAAGTCTTAAAAAAATAAGAAGGGCTACCATTCAAATTTTTCTATAGCCCTTTGTTTACATTGTGTGGTGATAAACCGATTTAGTCGTTACCGATCATTTTGGTCTGCATCCGCTGGGTTGTAACAGGTTTATCAACGCGCAGACTTTATAGAGAAATCTGCCAACTGTTTACATAGCTGAATGGCACGATCAGCTCCCTAGTCGCAAGCCGATTTGAGCGATGGCTGGTTTCATCGAGACCAGAGTTTTCAGTTTCTAAATGATGATTTTGGGATTTGTTGTTCGCGCCTCTTCTATCGCGGTCATTATTTCCCTTCTCTTCGTCGGATCTTATCGGGAAATTGTCCGTAATTGGGGCTGAATGCGCAATCCGTCGGCACGGAAGCCAGACGGATCGTCAGTGCGATACGGGGGGAAATCAACACCGCCTCCGATAAATTCGGTGTAGCCGAGGGGAAAAATTGTCGGCACGGTCAGGACCGAATGGAGCCTAAGCCCATTAAACCCGTGCATAAATGTCTACAGAGTACGTTATGACTTGGCTCCCGTTCGAGGGAAACGGTCAATGTAGCCGAGACGAGCTCCCTTTATTTCTTTCACCCGGGAGCTGTAGTTTCAAAAATTATTTATTATGCTATCTGACTGACTCAAGCTTGTTCCAGTACGATTCTACGGGGTTATTCGACTTTCCGATGATTTATTCGAGCGACGACACTTTATTGGATGGAAATATTTTGTCAAAGAGCATGCTGTATTGGTGTCCAAGAAAAAACGCTAATACAAAAAGCAAATCTGTCTACATACGACGAAACATGTTTTACGTAGGTTGGTCAATTCGAATCATTCTCGATGTTTTGTATCTGATACGTCGCATTTCGGCATTTCGTTGTCTTTAGTAATACGTTCGTTTTGTTTTATGTTTGTAAAAGGCGAAAGGGGTATGTTGTTGTCTCTGCTTTTCGGCGTTTTTCACGAATTAGGTCTGGATGTTTATATTGTTCGCTCTGGTCGGTTCTTTTTAATTTGTGTGCTGTTTTGAAAGACAGCAACATATGTATGAGTCTTTACTGCACCTGCTGGTATATATTTCTAGATTTTCAATGAAATTTTTTTCGTGTTTTTTGAACAAGGGACATGAAACTGTACGCTTGTCTTTCTTGTTATGGCATTTCGTGGTGTGAAATGCACAGTTTGATTTTCATTGTCCTCAAATGATCCTATGTCTTCTTTGTTACTTTATTACAATTAATTAAGGTTTTCAGTTGAGATAAAAAAGTCAATGGCACGAGCGGGATTCGAACCCACGATCTTCGGCTTGATACGCCGCTGCTTTACCACTTGAGCTATCGTGACCTCGATCCACTCGGAGCAGCGGCGTATCAAGCCGAAGATCGTGGGTTCGAATCCCGCTCGTGCGATTGACTTTTTTATCTCAACTGAAAACCTTAATTAATTGTAATATATTAATTGGTCAAGCTCGTGCGATTGACTATTTTATCTCAACTGAAAACCTTAATTAATTGTAATATATTAATTGGTCAAGCTAGTGAATTGAATTTGTTATTTTAGTTCACTGCCCGATATGTTTTTCTAAGCAATCGCAAGCTATTTATTGTACGTAGGCCATTCTTGTCTAGTGACAGAACTAACCTTGTCTAAGAAGTTTTCCAATTTGTTTGAGTTCTTTAGTTATTAGTTATTTCCACTTTTTAAATAAGGTGTTATTTTTTACGGTCTTTTCCTTGTTACGCCATGTTAATGCCGTTTATTTAGTGTCTGTTTTTCAGGTGTTGTGCTTTGGTGTGTATTTTATTTACTAGTTATTCACCTGTCTCTATGTTGTTTCTCTGTTCTTGTGCGATGTTTTTATATATTTGTATTTTCATTCGTTAGTGTTACTGACCTAGTCCTCCGAACATGTATATGAGGGCTGATTATACGTTATCATATTAATTATGCGAATATATTTTGTTTGTTTAAATCTGCAGAGCCAGGAAATTGCACTATCTAATTCTATCGATAAAGTTGACAGTCAACCCACTTGCAAACCATGTGGTTTAACTTATATAAAGACCTGACTGAAAAAATTTAAGAGAATAATCGAAGCATTCATTACGAAAAGCTTGGATATACGACCCATAAGTGCTTACTTCGAAGTTTTTTATTTATTTAGTTGACTAAAACGTAAGTCTTTTCAGTCATTTCACACAATAAAATTGCTTAAATTAAAGAAACAAAATATAATTACAAGTAAATCAAATTTATATTACAATAAAATAGAATTATAATTAAAATTGTACTACTCCTTTTACAACATGAAGTTACACAGGTACAAATCAATCCAAACAAAACTATTAAACAAACTATTAATAATTACTATTAAAAAGCACATAATTGTTACTTCAAACAACAAGTTCCTATATTTTCAGGTTATAAATGTACGTAAATATTGCTTTTGCGCCAGTGCAGTGCATAGCAGTGGGAGGTCAAGACAGGCCTGAACAATAACAGCGGGTTTGAGCTGTAGTGTATATACAGGCTCAATTTTAACAGTCAAAGGATGTATAAACATCCACATTTTTTGTGATAATCTGTTGTAAAGTTACAACTCGTAAAAATTACGTTTTCATCATGGATGTGAGATAAAAAATGTGCTGCCATTAAGATTCTTTTTATTTTGAGGCTGGTTCTCGGTTAAGAGCTTAAATTTTGTTTATAGACGAGTGTAAATACAGATCCGGCGTCCGTTTGTTTAGGTTTTTGTGCAGCTGACGGTATAACAGTTTTATAGCCGCTGAAATACTGGTCCGAGGGATTTAAACACATGAAATGACTGCGGTGTAAACAAGCCCGGTCCGCGCCGCGCTTATTTACATTACGGCTCCTCGAATTTTCCGCCTGAAAGGCGTTTCTTCCATTTTTATGTCCAGCTAAGTCAAGTGGAGTAGGTTGAAATCCAACAACGCTGAAATGGCAATCTCAAAGTTTTAACAGTACGGAATATACAAAACCAAAAGCATGAAACAAATGCTCAGTTATGCGTTTGAAACGTTTGAAGGAGAATAAACCACTATACGTTATTACAAGAAATATTATTTATTGAATAATCAGGCCGATGGTTTTGTGTATACGAGGATGATACTACTCTGCCTCGCTCTCTGGTCGCGGGAGTAACGCTTCCCGTGTGATTGAGCCTAAATATCCTTTACACCAAAAATATCATGACAATAGCTACTACACTTCACGTATTTTGTGGTGATGCAAGTATATGTATATTTATCTTGTTCAGACTTCACTCATTGAGAAGGTCTCGGGGCCGCTTTCGCTTTAATCGTCTTGGAAGGATTTTCAGGTAGGGTTGGAAGTGATAAATGTACGAATAGATTACTGTATGTGTTCAGTGATTGATGAAAATTTTTATGGCGGTTTTGATGAGTTCATGTACAAAAGGGATGTGTAGATCGTTATGAATAGTGTAATTTGAAATGTAAAAAGGAGCATTTATAATTTGACGGAGAATTTTAGATTGGATTGATTGGAGACGCTGGGAACTGGAATCCTTGGTTGAGCCCCACACTTCACACGGTACGGGTACGGTACACACGCGTACGCGAGGTCTAATCATTGTTTTATAAATTAAAAGTTTATTTTCAATGTCTAATTAAGATCTTGAGTCAAGTAGTCTTTTTAACAATTTATAACGTCGGTTTGTTTGCTGCCTTTTCAGTCTTGTGTGGGGATTCCAAGTCAGTCGTTTATACTTGAAAAGTCCAAGATAACGCACAAGGTCAGTGGTAGGCAACGGGATTCCATTTATATTCACCGCAGGACAGATATTTTTTCGTAAGGTAAAATTTATCTGTGCGCTTTTTAGGTTTATCTTTATTCTCAACTGTGAACCATATTGTTAATTCATTCAGATGTTGTAAGTGTTGAGTGTTAATTGAGGGGTCCGAATTTCGTGTAAGAATCACTGTATCATCATCGAATGTGTTTGTCGAAATGTTAACATGTGTAGAAATATCTGCAGTGGATATGGAAAACAGAAAAGGGCCAAGTATGCATCCCTGAGGAACATCCGTCCTAATGCGTACATAAGGTGAGAATTCAGTTCCCTGTCGGGCTCGACAAAATCGGTCCGTCAGATAAGATCTCACTATAAGATAGTACGTATGTTCTTCAGTTTCCAAAGCAAGCCCACGTGCCAGACTCGATCGAAGGTCTGTTCTAAATCAAGAAAGACACACAAGCAATGCAGTTTTTTTTCGAGGGAAGAGGCTATATTGTCAGTAACACGATGTAATTGTTGAGTTGTCGAGTGAAATGTGCGGAACCCAAACTGATGATCTGAAATAATATTAGAATTTTCAATTATTGGCAGTAATCGTCGGAGAAGGAGCTTTTCTAGCATTTTATCAAGGATAGAAAGGAGACAAATGGGTCGATAGGAATTTGGAAGATCAGAAGGTTTATTTGGCGTATTGATTGTAGAGAACGTCCACTGCAATGAAAAATATGTAGTCCTGAGTACAGCGTTGTATAGGTATGTAAAGTATAGTAAGCCTCTGTGGGGCAAATTTTGTAATATTTATTTTGTAATTAGATCATAACCTGGAGATTTTCTTGAAGGTAGTTTAATAATGTGTCGTATGTCTTGATGGAGTAAATGCTTTAGGAAGATGAGAGATTTGCAAGGGGACATTCAAGTCGTGGTCAATGTTGTGCTGATGGTCATGATCAAGTATGTCACGGTGTGAAGTGAAAATTGTGGAAAGATACTCTGAAAACAATTTAGCTATGTCGGAATTGGATTTGGCCCAAGCGTCTACGCCCGTACTAAGGATAAGAGGCGTGTGGTCCTCATATCGCAGGATCTTACGGGTTCAGTACCACAAAGATTTGTCTGCTTTGGAAAGTTATTATCTAAAAACTAATTCCCCAATTACTGTTCAAGTCTTACAATAAACGCTTCCTTGACCAAATTGTTTTGTCAAATAGATTCCATTCGTATAATCCCATCAGTTTTTTGGGGTCATATCGTGGGGTGCCGGTTTAAAACAATGAACAAAAACTATGCCGTTTTGCAGTTAAACTTTAGTCGATAACTCGATACTCGTAAAACGGTCAATAAGTCCAAATAATTATTCTTTCTATGCAAGGTCTCGGTTGGGATAAAAATTCAATGTCACGAGCGGGATTCGAACTCACGACCTTCGGTTAAATACGCCGCTACTCTACCATTTGAGCTATCGTGACTTCGATCCTCTCAGATACCTACTCTCAATCTCGACCTACAACCGTTCGGATTTTCTCTCTTTTTGCCATTTTCAAATGTCGTGTAATCAGGATTGGATTCTCAGCGACCTATTTAGTGGCCATGGGGAGCTGATTAGTGAAGTGATACTTCCTTTACTTATTAAATATTAATCCATTTACGTTTTAGTGGTCAATTGACCAAGTTACTTCTATCAATTAATTATTCTTTCTATGTAAGGTTTTAGTTGAGATAAAAAAGTCAGTGTCACGAGCTGGATTCGAACCCACGACCTTCGCCTAAATACGCCGCTGCTCTACTACTTGAGCTATTGTGATTTCGATCCCCTCGGACTCTCCATCTTAACCTACAACCGTTCTAAATTTCCCTCTTTTTACCATTTTCAAATGTCCACCAAGACCTTACATAAAAAGAATAATTAATTGAAAGAAGTAACTTGGTCAATTAACCCCTGGAACGTAAATGGAGTATTAATTCATAAGTTAATTTGTTTGCGAATTTATGTTTATAGAAATGATGAAGGTTGGAGAGTATGCAGATTCACTTTTGTAATTGATGGTGGTAGAATCATCATTAACAAATCGTGAATGTATGCTTATGGTAATAACTAAATTTCTATTACTAGCTGATAATTATAATCGATGTTCATTTATTGTCGCTCTTGTCAGTCACGACTGGCCGTTTTGTTTTAGATTTGGCCGGTATGTCGTAAATGGTTAAGCCATCTGGCTCTAACAGACAGCGTTACGGTTTTAACAAAATCCACTTGACCCAGATGGGCACCGGTTATTTTTCATTTTTATATCGTCCCAAGCCGATTATTTTATTCAAGCTACGTACAAGAAGGGAATGTAGTTTATTCTTATGCGCCTCGTATTCGTTTCCTGACCCAATAACGGTTGAATAAAGGCAGGGAACATAAATCGAACCGATGCAGCTATAAAGAATGGAAGTTAATACGGCCAGGCGTAGGCGTTGGCCCTCCCATCTCAATCACCGGCATAAACAAATGCTTTTTTCCTTCCAACTCGATATCCCTTTGCTAAACAAACCTCCATATGGAAGCAGCTTTCAGCCTGATAAATTAGTCTAGACGCTCGGAATACGCCTTGTAAATAATCAATGAGACTGCTTGTGCGTTATACATAAATCAATCTTAGGTCTACGTCAATTTCATTAAAAAGGTAGTACTTCTTTTTTATTATATATTTTTAAACAAGGTCGAACTTTTCTAATTAACAACAAACTTAATTACTAACTATGTCAACGGAGTTATTTGAATTACTGTCGTGAACATTTCGTGGAGAAACAAAAAAAAGTAAAATCTGATAAAAAAAGAACGAACGATATCTTTTATTCAAGGTGCTTTATGATTACAGGATTATCCATTTTTTTGGGCTATGTCCATTAATTTATTTGTACATCAAGACGGCGTTTTATTCCCTATGGAGTCTACGTACGGTAGAACCTGTAGACTTTTGGGCATTTTCAGCCGTGAGCCTGTGTGATCCTATTATTCCACGAATTTATAAAAGCGACTGATTTAACATGATTCTCTCGAACCCACCACTGATCATGACTGGAAGTGAAACAGGCAACCCAAGGAAGTATAGGCAGAACAAAATGATCTAAAACGACCAAACAATTAATTACTATTGCAAGTTACTTCATACGCATTTTTTCCATTAAGTGTGCTATTATGTGCCTTAACTCTATCTAGTCGGACTGTCCATTCGTGATTATTTGTCAAAAGACTATTCCTTATTTCACAAGTCGAAGTTTTTAAGATGACTACATTTTTAATTTTATACTTTTTATAACCTACTTGTTTATACATAAAGGATGGAGAAAGGAGGTTGATTGAGAGATATAAAGATAGTACAATATATCGAATGTTGCGAAAAGGAACAATGAACAAATCTCCCAACAAATCAAGGCATCTTCTTGAAACGAGAATTGCAGACGCGCCAAAATTTTCCATAAAATTCTCTGAGGTAACTACTAACATAATTGAAATTTTGTGGTCTAGTTATCGATTATCAAATTTCATTTCAACTAAAAATAATAGAAATATAATAATATACTCAGCATATGAATAAAACAAACCAAAATTACTGTAGAGAATGTTTGCTCGATGTGTCCCATGTGATTGAGAGTTGCAATTTCTTGGCTCTATATAGACAGCGCGTAGGAGTGCCACCCGATACGAGAATTATGCTTGAGCACGGCAGCGAGCAACTGGTCCCTGATAATTTTGTGTAGTTGGTATGTGTTGAGAGTGAATGTATTTATCATCGTGAGTGTGTAGTACGAGAGAGCCGATGGCCGAACATTGGGTACCCCATGGACCCTTAATTAGTTACGATAGGTGTAAACGGTAAAGGAGGAATATCGAGTACTCCACCACCTAAATTGAATAAATGGCATGTACTACAACTAGGAACTGCATTAGCTGTTGACAGCCCAACCTCCAACCGGTGGCAATTCACCAAGGCTGAAACCCTTTTAAGTAAAAAAAAATCTTTTTATTAAGTCTAGTACTAGTTATTGAATTAATATACATTACTAATGTTAATTTAATTATAATTTCCAATTGGACTATTAAATTCTGTTAATACAGAGATAATCGCTGTTCAAGTTGTTTTGTCGAATAACAATAATTACTTATAATAATCGATGGAAACTGAGTTGGAGAGAGGAGTGGAAAAACAAGTCCCCTCTCATCCCGCAACATCATTTGCTAGTTAAGTGAGTATTCCTTGTAATAACTTTTGCCGAGGGGAGGGCGTTCGGTCTCGCTTAGCGTTCCTTAATTATCGCCAACGCAAACCACGCCCGGTTTCGCCATCTAGGGAAACATATTTCCCCGTGGACGAGTCTTGGGGTGGAAAAAGCCCGTCCGAACTTTAATTCGTTGCGGAGTGTCACGGAAGCCCCGCCCGAGAGTTCAACTTCAATTAAGAACCTGATTAATCCTCCAGGAAAGGGTATTGGACTTGGGCGAAGCCGAGTGCTCATCGAATATAACTCTAAGAGGATATTGCCATCGATTCGACGATGGCTTTTATTTATCCCTAGCCGTTTCCTGACATTTACAGCTTACGAGGGGAAAAAATCTCATAAAGAAACGTATCTGGAGATAAGAGTGAAAAGAAAAACCTAACGAATCACAACTTTGATGTTATTTTACGAAAACGATATCTAGACAATCGTTCGTCCTACTTATAAAATACCTTGCATTTGTCACTCAACCACAGTACGAGGGGATTTTATCGCAGGGTTTTCGGTGAAATCACCCTCACCGTTTAATTAACATTCCAACCCCCATCGAAGAAATGGATATAGAGCGAAATGAAGCGTTATTCGTAAGAGGCGAATCGGTACGTCTTTAGACGAAACATGTTTCAGCATGAATTCCCTTGATTAGTTCCCAGACCGAAACTAATGTCAGCTCATTGACTTCAGGGGAGTGACTAATCAAGCATTAAGGTATTATTACCTAATTGCTCGAGAGGTTGACTTCCAGGGCTGACACTGTCCTAATTGCGCTAACAGTCCGTGAATTGTTAATGGATACTATTAGGGAAGAGAGGCGGTTATAATCGCATGGAGGGCGGGGGTCCGCTTCGGGCTGCATCTTAAGTGCAGTTCCATTGAGTCAGGTCGTTTAAACTCAACTTATTGTTCTACTTCCGACATTATAACCGCCCCGAGGCGATGCAAACGGGCCATTACACGCCTATTTATGAACAGGGATTAATTACAACAGATGTTTTATCTACACCGTGCTATTTCGGAATGCCCGTCTGGTAAATGTCAAGAAGCACTGTTCTTGAATTAACTGAGAGGACCGTTAGTATTTTCAACTAATGTGTAGTGAATGAGTAATTTAGAATGGTTTATACAATAAGACACAATATCTAAAACAAGACTTTGAAGTAAAATACATTAGACCCAAAATTTATCAAATAAAAATCTGGTATTCTTTATGAAATCTACCAATGCGGATTAATCCTCAAATCGCCATAATTGTCCGCAAATTTACCATCTTAAAGAAAAAAATAAGAAGAGTTACTTTTTAAACTATTTTTCTCTAGACAGCTCTTTATTTTACAGAAAATGCGCTGTAAGATTTGTCAGTGTGATGTATGTGTAATTTGATCTTTACCGATAATGTGTGGTGATTAGTGACCGTTTGTCGATGATTATTCAGAAATCGTGAGATGCGGTCTGGTGAGATGTAGGTTTCAGAAAAAAACAAAAAAACATTTTCTTTATCGTGCCAACGTTTCGATCTTTATTGAGATCTGTTAGGTTGGCCCTTGGAAAAGAATTAACTACTACTTACTATACTAACATTTTATTATCCTTAGCGAAATTACATAAATGAATTCTATTTCTTGTCTATTATACGATAATGGTATACGGGGCTTCCTGTCAAGTGCAGGTTCCAGAATTACACATGAATTTACAGCAAAGGTTTGGGTTCCTATCTACAGATATTTCAATTCCCCAAACTATTCTACGAAGACAGGATTGCAAAAACTACTCAGCCTGAGAGGGACAAAACACAAGACACTCACACAGTATCTGCCAGACGGCCGCGATCATCTTCTTCCCAGAGTTAGAACAAGACTGAATCAACGTCCGTCGCGCGAAATGGGATCCGTCTGTCTCACATTTCTTCCCTCCCAGTCTATACACTTTTTCTACAACTTTAAATTAAACTAAAACTAATTGTCTCTCATACACTACAAGATCATCTTCAGGGCTCAATAAAGATCGAAACATTGGCACGATAAAGAAAATGTTTTTTTTCTGAAACCTCATCTCACCAGACCGCATCTCACGATTTCTGAACAGTTACCGATAATTTTGTTCTACTTAGTTATGCTAGCACTCGATACCCAACACTGAAGATGGTGAGAATCCGAAACTGATCTGACTGACCATCAAAGCGAGGATAGACAGACCAAAGAGAGAAGTAACGACCAATAACAGGTTCACCATCTCGTAGACCACAGGAGGAATTCGCACAATTTCTTACTACAGTACCATGGTACAAAGCACTTTCGGTTCATGTTATAACTAAATTAAATAATTTTAAGGTTGTTGTTTTATCAAAAGCACTTCGATATATTAAGTTCTTCGTTAATTGAATGCGTTCCGTTGAGGCGTTTTTTTTGTTTTGACTATCGTTAAGGTAAAAGACCAAGCGATAATATCTCACACAAGACTTTTTTTGCCATTGTCACATCACGCACACGTAACTTCACAATATTTTCATATTGTTTCATGAGCTGTGAGTTTTGTGCCCCTCGGAACTGGATTGGTCTGAAAGATGGCAGGAATCCGGGAGGGGCCGATACAGCTCATTCAGACGCTATTAACGCTACGAGCCGAGCCCATATAAAAGATCCATTAATCATGGCTCACCTCCCGTATAAACACTTACCACTTATATTCAGATACTCCCATCAGTCTTAACGTTTCCGTCCCCTTGCGGGAGATCCAGGAGTGCATAATGATAACATTCACGTTGCCATTCTTATTTGTGCTCCACATTCGTACTTCCAGGGGGGGGGGGGTGGCAAGGGTTTAAGGCGGATAAAAGATTAAAACATCATCGAAGGTTTTATAAACATTATTTTACATTTTATTCGCACCACTTCGCTAGTACTGATTTTTTTTAACGAGGGTTCGCAACAGCAGAGGTCATATAAACCCTCAGGGTGCCGGTATTTTTGAAAAAAAGCCCATTTGTAAGTATGTCGGTTTCGAATGCAGGACCGCTGGATTCGAACCCCGGACCTTTACCTTACAGTGATGAGCGCCGTGTCAACGCCTAAACCGTTGCGGCCACCGACGCCCTCTGTACTGATTATTATTTATTTAAAACTGGTGCATAATTCGTATGTATATATTATACATACATATATATAAACACGATTAGATATAACCAGAAGAATTATCAAAAAGTAATTGCTAATACACACAAGAACGCTTAGTGTGGATGAAAATATATAAAAAAAATAGCTTGTATATAACAAATTATTAAATTAAAAAAATGTTACGAGGGTATTTAACTACAAGGTTTATGAACCCTTAGGATACCGAAGTTGTTAGAAAAAGCCCATTTGTAAGTGTCTGATCCTTTTATCTTTAATCTCCTTTCCTCTAGCATTCTCACTATTTCTTTCTTTACTTGCTATTTCTCTCTTTCTCACTTTCACTCTTTCACAGAGAGAGAGAGAGAGAGTGAGAGAGAGAGGGAGAGAGAGAGAGAAAGAGAGAGAGAGGGAGAGAGAGAGAAAGAGAGAGACACACCCTCTCAATTTCTTTCTTCAATCTCACCCTTTCTCCCTTCCCTTCCGACTAGCCGTCTTTCTCTTTTTCTCTAGTCCTATCTTTTTTGCCCATCCACCACCCCGCCATACCTTAGGAGACCCTATACCGGCGGACCGCGCCAATTTACTAAACTTTTGTTGTCATGACCGTAGGGGTAACTTATCTCCTTCCCCAGGATTAACCTGGTTGATGGCGCGGCCAAAGGGCGTGAAGTTTTTTAAATTTTACTCTAAAACGATTCTTTCTCATACCCTCTCTCACTCTCACTCACTCCCTCCCTCTCTCTCTCTCTCTCTCTCACTAACTCTCTCTCTCTCTCTCTCTCTCTCTCTCTCTCTCTGTTGTTATTAGAAATACAGGATTGCAAATCCAGAGTTTTATTCACTGCAATCTACAATACAAGAAGACTGCCGGTTCATTAGCCTGCAAACCTTAAGAAGAAATCTACCCATTTCAATTCGTACTGTTTAAAAAATTGTTCATTCAATCGTGAATTTTAGTCATATTACATTCATCTTTTCTTGGAATGTTTTTTATACAGAATGCATAGTATTATGAGTTGAGGTAATAGAATGACTTCTAGGTCTTATTTTTTATTTATTTGGTTTATCCCATGTGAAACGGGCATATGTATTTTCCAGGTCGCACTATGGAAGGCGATATACGTGCTTCTCTTTCCCACGAAAGTGTAAATGAGAAAGTCCTAATGTGAAAACGTGTAGGAGATTCTGTGGGACGGATACTCAACACCTCGAGAGCGTACGGCTGGCGGGGGCGGCACTGATCCAATAGCTACGTGACGGGAATGCGATCAACCCCCGCGTACATATATCCAGAAGACTCACAGGACTGACAGGATAACCTCGTTACCGAAAAGGAATATTGAACACCTACATGGCGGAAAACCCAAAGCGGCGAAATAAGAAGGAACTGCGTGCGACGTCGTATTAAACGATCCTTCTCTGATGCGATGGGAGCTGACGCGGCACATCGGCAAACATGCTCATTCACCGGCAGGAATTTGATTTTGAATAATGAACTTACGCCCTTTCCGAGACCCGACTTGTGCGAACGTGACTCTTCACAATGCTGCTCACGCATTTATTGTCACCTGATGATGTCTAACAAACGATCGGCTCGGATTAGAAATGGCCATTAATCAAATTGACGTGGTAATCCTCGTTTTGAAGAGGCGTGTACCACGGTTCGATTTGTCATATAAATTTTATGTTCTGAAAAATGATCCTCATCTAAGGACAAAACCCTGGAACACAATGACAAACAAGCGGGTGACCAAATTGGCTAGCCTGTTTCAGGGTTTTTTCTATTTCATTGTTGAAAGAAAGATGAGTGACTACATAGACAGCTATAGAAATATAAACTAATAGATTGTTAGAGACAGAAAGATTGATGAAGGGATAAGTAAAATATTCATTCAATAGATAGGCAGGCATACAGTTAAAATGTAATTAATACCGTATGTTTTCAGGGTCTCCTTTCATTTCATTTCAACAATAGAAACTGGTAAAAAGGTAGAATATTATAATAATTTATTCGCAGATATTGTCTTTTTATCTTGATATAAGATCTCAGCCTTTAATATTAAAGTTTTGAATAAAAAAATCTAAGGCAAAAATAAAGCCAAAATTCCGTTTTTAAGTGGTCGGAGATTCTTCACGTACTTCACTATATTTGAAACGTAAGTTTCAAAATTATAAGTAGATATCGTCCTATTTCCTAACCTAGTAAGTTATTAATTATCAGAAGTAGTAAATGTACTGATGAAAGAGATATATTCCTCAAAACGTTCGACAGAATATCTGAGTCTTTTCTTTTCTTTCAAATTGGCTTTACCTTTGATTTTATAAAACGAAATTATTGAAAGCTCTCTCTCTCTCTCTCTCTCTCTCTATATATATANCAATATCACGTATTTCCTCCTCTTGCCTTAATTACATCTCGAAGACACCTCGGCATTCTTTCTACCAGACTAGAAATGTCTTTTTGCTGAGATTAGCCCATTCTTCAAGAAGAGTGCCTTCAATATCGTGGAGAGTTCAGGAAGTGATGGACCCGCTCTTATTCGTCTTTTGATGTTATCCCATAAATGTTCGATGGGGTTCAAGCCTGGAGAACTGGCTGGCCAGGCCCTGATGTTATGCTGTTGAAGGTACTTTATACTATGCGAGCGACTGTGAACGGGCATGATCATTAATTAGAATAGGATTGTCGCTGATTTCATCGAGGATAGGGAACGCATGATGTTCCAAAATTTCATCCACATAGCGAGTGGCCGTCAAAGATCCTCCACGAATAACAACCAATTCGGGGCGACTCTCCATTCAAATTGCCGCTCACACCATCACTGAGCTACGTTGAAAAGGTTGGCTCTGGAAAAAATTACAAGCTTCGTACCTTTCATTTCGCCTTCTCCACAATCTTTCACACCCATCTGGAGATCGTAGAGCAAATCTACACTCATCTGTAAAAAGTACAGCAGACCAATCGTCCAAAGACGAATGGCTGTGTTCTCCAGCAAATGCGACCCCTGCTACTCTGTGTGTTCTTCAATTCTGGTCCTCTTACGGGCAAAGAGCCATCAATTCATACTGATATAATCTTCATCGAGCGGTGCGTTGAGAAATTTGGACACCTCGAACTTTTTGGAGCTGATGAATCGCTTGAAAGACGGTAAGGTGCCTATTTCGCAAAATTCTCAAAGTCTCAAAACGGTCATCCTATGGTTCTATTATCCTACGATGTCCAGAACCTGTCCTTCTATCGTTGGACGCAATTTCTCAAAAACGTCTCGCAGTGTTTCGAAGGGAACTCCGACCGCAATAGCCGCATACCTGATGGAACTTCTATCATCAATAAGAGCCACCCCAAGCGCAACATCCTCAGCACTAAGTTGTATTTTTAAGTTTATAAATTCAAATGAAGAAAACAAAGATGAAAATTAAACTGTTTATTGCTTCAGAATTCAAATGAGAGTGAATAGATATTTTAAATTCCGTAAAAATTAAACATTGAAAAATCTCTTATACTTGTTTTGGATTAAGGATTAAGTATGTTTATGTCTAATTGATATTCCCAATTTAAAACATAGTATAAAACATATTTATTAATAAAAAAATCAGTTGAGTGGAATTTATATATATTAATAAATTAAAATATCAGTTGGGAGAAAAACAGAAGGAGATTTGCACATTTTTAACTGTTCTTATTAGCTTGATGGAGAAAAAATGTGATTAGGAAAATACGATTTATGGATAATTATTTGCATAAGGGAAAAATGGGTGTGAGGATTACATTCTTTCAGAGCATAACTACAAAATAATTTTTATTATTTTAGTATTACATATATACATCTAAATTACTGGTATATGTTCAACCCCAGTCGCAAACTTGCAAAATATTGTAATTTTAATAGGTGGATTAAGGTGAAAAAATATTATTTCAAGCGATGAAAGATTAAATATAAAATTTACTTTATATACCAACAGATAGGTTTTATAAAATAAATAGTAGGCTAAGACTTAAGACATATGGAAAGCAAAAAATTATCCATTTTTGCAATCATTAAATGTTAAAAGTTTTAGTAATAAAAATCAAAAATTATTTTTTAGGGATCAATAAATTTAAAAAAATCCCTATGACTGCACTTAGGTTTTAGTTAGGCGACGTCGTTCTTGTACTTGTAATTTTGTCAGATCGAACCCCTTACGTGAGAAGACCCAATGAAGAAAATTGCAGTCGTAAAACTTTCAATATTTAACCTGCCCGGGGCGGGAATCGAGGGTGAAATTCTGAGCGGACCCTCCCAGCCGGTATAAAATTATTCGTCTACGTTTTCCTGCATCAAAATCAATGGACAACTAACTACGAAAGTCTAGTTATTAATTTTCGAAATTAACTTTCCATGGTACTGTTCGTTTCAATGTCGGGAAATCTATTATCTTCGTACTTTTCATCGTTTCTGACCATGCTGCCAATCATCTCGGTTATTACTCTGTCTTTATTGCCACTACATACAAACTTCTTGAATTTTTTATTTCCGGATATTACGATACATATCAATCTATTGTCATGACTCTTCATGGCCATCGAGATAATAATGCAACGCTTGATTTAAATGGATACTTAAATTTACGTGAATCTTCAAAAATTTCCAACAGGACATATTTTATTTATACTTTCGTACATGAAGAGAACACTGTACTGTTATTTTAATTGTTCTAAATAGCACTTATAACTCTCAAAAACAGTTTAAATTATTATTTTAGAAACATTTCGTAATATAACAATTTTTTTCTAGTAAATTTATCCCTTGAAAAGAATTTAGTATAGTATAAAGTCCCATATGCATAATTTGTTTGTTTGTTTGCAATGTATATACTGGCATTTGATATGTAATTTTCGTAGGTTCTTCCTTTTCACACGAACAATTACATTTTTAAAGGTTTTTTTCTGGTTAGAATCGGAAAAATGGCCTCATCGTTCTTTCGACTTTACTCATCTGAATTTTCTTTCACTGTGGGTGGGTGGTTAAAACCGGTGGATTTCAGGAATGAGGGCATTCTCTCGCTTACCTCATTAGAGGTAGAGAAAAACCCCGCTTTGCAATCTCAGGAAAAACGTTTAATGGCGAGAGGGAGAGTTTTTTAAAGGAGAGAATGTTTTTAAGGGCGAGAACTTACCAGAAGGGTCATCGAGCACTCGGTGAAACTCAACTGCCGGCCTGACACAATGCGAGGGGAGTTTAGAAACTTGAAACACCACGGGTGTGAGGAAATGTGCGGGCCGACGTCTCGGATAAACAAACATGAACGTCTCTGACAATTCACTGAATTGTCTCAATTGAGTGCATGAATAACTCGGGAATTTGATGAACAAAAGAGAATTAGTTTTAGGAATAGTTTTTTTTGTTATTAAATCGATTAGGTTTTGCGGTCCGATCGACCAAATAAATTCCTTTCAATTAATTAATCTTTTAGTAAAGTATTGGTTGAGATAAAATTTAGCTTTGTCGCCGAGAATCAAATAGATTACACGACATTTGAAAAATGGCAAAAAGGAGAGAAAATTCGAAAGGAGGAGTTGAGATGGGAAATGGTGTCCGTGTGGATTGAAGTCACGATAGCTCAAGTGGTAGAGTAGCGACGTATTTAGCCGATGGTCTTAGTTCGAATCCCGCTCGTGACACTGACTTTTTTTTTTATCTTAACCAATACTTCACATAAAGATTAATTAATTGAAACGACTTTATTTGTAATTATGAGAAAGCTCAGTTATTGACTGACTTTCTTAGGAAAGTTAGTTTTTTGGGTAGTTTTCATAGCTATAATACAAATTTGGATTAACTTTTCATTAAATAACCCTATATAAATATTTTTGGATTATTTTGAAAGACATATACTATTTAAATAGCCCACTCACTATTTTTGGAGACATTTTCAACATTTTTGCCATAATCACGGCTTCGTTTTTAATGACTAAAATGTGGTGAAAATAGTTTTAAAAATCGTGAAACTATGTATACATTATACAAAAAGTAAAGTGTTAATATAGTAAAACTATCTCTATATGAAGAAATGAAGAAGAAAAAGTAAAAAATTAATGTAAACCTAAATAGGTTGCATATCCAAATTATATCTTCAATTTTAATATTTGCATTTTAAAAATTAATTAATTATATAAGGTAAAGCTAGTTGATTTTTTAAAGATCAAGATAGTCTAAGACAATTAGAAAACTTCAGAAGCATTTCTCCTGATGTCTGAGTTACTGTGTTATAAATTCTTGAATTGTTTTTGTCGTTTTGATACGGTTTATTAAGAAAAGCAGTTTTTCAACTTGTATAGGTCAGAACCATTGATTTTCATAAAAGAAAATTAAAACGCCCATCATGAGGATAGAACGGCCAAATTTAGTATGAATGGCGTATAAACCAAATTGAGACAAAATGCAGACAGTTCCTCACGGAAAATGGCGCATTGCCGAAACGCGATTGAGTAATTCAACATACCCGCGAGTGAAGACGGACCCAAAAGAGGCCCTATGCCAGTTCAGCACAAATTTAGTAAGTTTCAATTTGACTGTACTTAGAAATAGATTCGTTTCTGGTCATTTTGGTTTACCTAAAAATAAGAAAATTAATTCGAAAACTACGATTAAAGAAAGCGAAAAGCCGAATAACATCTGAAACCACAAGAGAGAATAAGGTAGAACAAAATTAAAAGTAAAGATAATAATCAGGTAAAAGATATAGTGAATAACATGACTTAATCTGTGACTGGTTTCCTCGTTGAAAAGTAATCATGCTTTCCTCTTCCCTATATGTGATGTTATAATTCTTTTCGATGTCTCGATTGGATATATGATAAGATTAGTCCAATAATAGGACTTTCAGGAATAAGTAAAAATCAATATGATCTTTGGACTTTGAATGTAATTCATTTGGTTCTTGAAGACCACAATGCCTCAATTCCATCAATCCTCCAGTCTGGCCGCAACCAATGAAATAACCTTACAGTGGGAAAATAATAAGAAAACCGGGGTTCCTTCTTCCTCCCCCTTAGAGGTAGGTGGGCGAGGAGGACTTAGCAACCCTCCTCAACTTTTTTCTTTCCCCTGCTTAGGGGATAGTACAGTCGAGGAACAAAGTCGAATCAAGGCCTGTCGGGGTAATTGCCATCCCCCATTCTCCAAAAAAAGGTGGGATTACCTTAAAGCAATTAAGTTAAAGACGCCGTCTGCTCCCAGTGCCCCAATTAGAAGCGGATGATTAATTGAAATAAATTTTCCGCTCGGCACCCCCTCTGCCTACCGTTGTAATTAAGGGAAAATAAAGTCTCCGGTGATTAAAGGAGGAAGAGAATCATAGCCTTCACGGGGATAGCGGCTTAACCGGTCCTGCAATTTTAAAATGACCGATTTTCCAAGACAGAAGATTTCCCATCTTGGCCAGGATTAGGGTTCATTTTTCACAATCTACAGAAGATATGGAGATTTATACAATTAGAGGGTTTCAAAAAGTAACTTGGAAGAAAAATCTTTATGAAACAGTTATAAATAAGTAAAAATATAATCTGTCACTCATAATACCAATTAAATGAGTTGTCAAAGAAATATTTAATGAAAAACACCACATATTCGTATATAAATAAGTATTATTTACTATAAAATAACAAATTATGCACTACCTGGTGAAGATTATTATTGTTTTGAATGTTGTTGTCGTCATGCACATAATTACATAAACAATCATAGTGGAACCTTTCTCATGATATCATCAGGCCCATCAAACTCAATATCTAGATTTGTAATAGAAAAAGTTTGTAATTTAATGTGTATCATCAAAAAATATTTCAAAAATGCAGTCACATGCAAAACAAAAATTTAGCTAAATGGTGTAACTACGAGTACATAAAGATTATAATTATCTACGATAGTGGAAATAACAACGGTTATGAAAATAAATTAAAATAAACATGGAATTTTGAATGATAAAACTGTTTGATGAATCTACAAATGATAACTTAATCCAGTTAAAACAGTCATTAGAAAAGCCATCACATAATTCTAAATGTCTTGTTAAGCATTTAGTGGGACTGAAGGGCAAAAATTTGTAATTATAGACAAATATCGATTCTAAATCTTATAAGAAAATGTATTTATCTAAAAAGCTTGGTTTAATGAAATAGATTTCTGTCCCTAGGATGTATTGAAAGTGCATGTATTTATTAGCGTGAATATGTTGTGTTCGAGGCCAATGGCCGAATATTGAGTACCCATCGACGTTCAATTAATTACGTTATGACTGTAAAGGATGATGGAGGAATATCGACATCTCTCCATTACCCTAATTGTATGTAAGTATAAAAGAATGCATTTCAAAATGAATGAGAATGGGAAAGGATTTGGATTTAGGAATCGATTACGTTGGGTGCCGAATTGACCTAGCATTGACAGCACTCGGAGCCCAACCTCTGTTTCTGGACAAATAGGACCAAAGGGGTGATTTTCGAGGCCGGCCGGTAATTTATTGTATAATACGAAAGCTGGTGTCTATATGTACAGACATGTGCTGATTGGAGCTTATATAACTTCAAATCCAGTCCGACATCAAGGATGCCATGCTATGAAACTTGAATATGTTTTAAAACCCAAGCCGTACCGATGTAGGTCAACTTAGATATTCTCGACTGGATTCTTTCATAACGGGAGGAGACTTGAGGACTCCTATTAGTATAATACAAGTCAATTTGAGAAATAAACGACCATCGACTTAAATCAATGGTTTTGATACACCTCCCATTCTTGAAATGAGGTGTGTTATTTGTTATCATACTCTTCGATTAAGACATAGCCCAAATTTTCGGAGCGTAAAAATATTTTGCGAAGACATGTTCCTCCTGTATAAAATTGTATCAAGACAAAATACTACTAAACAACGAGAATCTAAAAATTATCATGCACGGAAGTTTCCATAAGCAACAAACTTTGCTATGCAAATTGAAATTTGTTCCGTTAAAAACTCACTTTAAGCTGATCCTTCACAAATTTCCACTCAGTAGAAACATTTTTAAAGTATTATTTGGACAACCAGGCCATTTTAAGCAACAGGTGTACACAATCGAGGACTACAGAAGTGTACTTATCTGCAGACGGGACAAAACCTCACATGCTATCTTTTTTATTCTTCTTTATTGGTTGTTGACTTTTTATATATCTTGGGTTTCTTTTCAGGAGATAGACAACCTTCAAACTCATTTTCTTTCAATAAATCAATAAAAATAAAATGAGTTTGATGGTTATCTAATTTACATGTTATCTTCGACTGCGAAACTACATTTAGTAAACAATACTCAAATCAGAATTATAGCTTATTTAAAGAAGAAAATGTAAGAACTAGTGGTGGTCCTAAAACACGATGCCTTGATGCCACAGCATTCAATTAACTTTTAAACAACTAGCACATAAAAATAAGCGATATAAACCACGAGTTAAATGCTAGTCAGATATTTGAAATAATTTTGTGAACATCAAATAAAAATAAAAACGAACCGAGTTGAGAACTAAACTAAAAAGGAAACTGAAAGAAACTTACGAAGTTTTATATTCTGCAAGCTCAACATACCTGAAACAAACAAAGAAATATTAGTTTGATAAGTAATTTAAGTTCAAAAGGGTTAATGTCAGTTTTCAAATAATTTATATAGAGAACGGCTCCCGCTTACAATTACACTGGAAATTGACTTAAACCGGCCATGATTATGCAAAACGACGGAAAACGGAACATTCGGGTCAATGAATTGCTAAGATATGCCCAGCGTTTGAGAGAAGTGGGCTGTTTTTCAAAAATCCTTAACAGCTAGCCTACAGTGATCTATATTTGTATTTCCTAGGGCGCTGAAAGGGCCGCATGCTGGGCCACGGAGCTTGATATGTAAATGAATTCAATACATAAGTCACGTGTGATTTATAACCGTTGTTCTTCATCCTTAGTAATCTCAACTTGGATATGGGTTTATTCTGTCTTAACTTTAATTTAAACTTGAGATAAAAACAAATAGTTTTATTTGGATTTACGAGCAGACTAATTTTGTATGCATACATTCCAATTATAAACCAACATCAATCCATCCAGAGATATCATTCTACAGTTTAAAAGCAGCTATCTTTGGATATTATTATTAATTAAAACTCTGATATTCTTGAGTCTTGAGTATTAGTCAGTAAGTTGCTAATCATTTCCAGAACCCGCTTGTTTAGTTCATGGCTATACAATTTTAAAATTCTACTACTATTTCTTATAGTTCTTTCTTACACTTAAAACTTGCAACATTCTAGACTATTTTGGGTTAAACATATAATGCGTGTCATAAAAATCTAACGGAAAACGAATTTGCGTTGAATTGAAAGAGACAATAATAACAATTGAATACAAGCTTTTAATTAATTAATCTTTATGTAAGGTATTGGTTGAGATAAAAAAGTCGATGTCACGAGCAGGATTCGAACCCATGACCTTCGGCTAAATACGCTACTGCTCTAACCACTTGCGCTTTCGTGACTTCGAACCACTCGGACACCACATTCCCATCTCAACACAATCTTTCGACTTTTCCCTCCTTTTTGCCATTTTTCAAATGAGATAGCCACGGAGATCTAATAGATTGATTACAATGTTAATAATGTTAGTAAAAAACTTTCATTAATCACATAATACACATATTATTAGAATGTAAAAGAGAAACAGTAAAGGAAACATTAAGATACTTTAAAGTACGATTAAATCATCTAAATTGGACATAATTAGATTTACTTGCACATTTAAAGATTAGCATAAATTTCTTGGAAAAAAATTCTTGCGTGACGTTAAAAGGACTTAGGACATTTAAAACTAGCGCTGAGCTTGTTTCCCGGAAAAACATTGAATCAAGGCTATCCCAAACCTCAACAGTACCTAACCCTAACTGAGCGTAACCTAACCCTATCGAACCCGTAACCTAACCTACACTGTCCGAAATCTAACCTTAATTTTTACCATAATCCTTCTTAAACTAACATAACCCGTTCTTAACCCTGACCAAACCATATAAAACAACCTAAGCTAACCCAAACAACCCATACCCACTCCGCGAAAGAGAAAGAGAAAGAAAGATGGGGTGACGGTGAGACGGAGGGAGAAGAAAGAGTGAGTAAGTAAAAGGTGGGGGAAACGAAGTATGAGAGAGAATCGTTTCCCCTTTAAAGGGAAATAAGACATGTATAATTTAATTAGATTATTGTACAATACTCATTGTATGTAAAATTTGAATCCGAATTGATTTTCATTAGTTACAATTCGCCTGATGATGATTAGCCCAACACAATAATAATTTCGGCATTTGTTCAGCAATTACAACCGAGAGAAATAATTGTTCTCGTTTCTCCCGGAGCTTTCATTCTGTTTTCATCTGCCTCTTTCCTCGGATGTTTTTTTTTTTCAAGTTACAGCTCCCCGCCTTACCGGAAGCGAGCGAGGGCTTTTAATTAAACTTGAAAAAGAAATTTCTTTTTCATTTCCCGCCCGCCTCGGCAGCAAGGAGGAATGTTCGCGGCTGGGACCGTGTAGGTAAACACGGCCCTTAAAGGGCCAAAGGAATTGAAAACCAGGCCAAAAAATTCGTATGTCTCATTTTAATTACCGCATTAACTTTTTTCGGTAGAATTTGTTTGAAAAATAGACTACAAAGGTTGGTCAGTGTATTTTAGTTGGAATGATTAAAAAACTACTTGTTTAGTTTTTGGTTGTTTGAAAACTGGAATACCCTAACAATGCGCGCGCGCGTGTGCGTGTGTGTGTGTGAGAGAGAGCGAGAGAGAGAGAGTGAGAGAGAGAGTGAGAGAGAGCGAGAGAGGGAGAGAGAAAGAGAAAGATAGAGGAGATATGGATAGATAATGAGAGAAATAAAGGGATAAGAAAGATAAAAGAGAGGTAATGAAAGGACATTACCGGGAGGGAGGTAATGAAAGAGAGAGAGAGAGAGAGAGAGAGAGAGAGAGAGAGAGAGAGGGGGAGAGAGAGAGTGAGAGAGAGATAAAGAGAAAGATAGAGGAGATATGGATAGATAATGAAATAAATAAAGGGATAAGAAAGAGAGAGACAGTGAGAGAGTGAAAGAGAGAGTAAGTGCGGGAGGGAGGGAGGTAATGAAAGAGAGAGGTAGAGATAGAGATAGATAGATAGATAGAGAGAGAGAGAGAGATAGATAGATAGATAGATAGATAGAGAGAGAGAGAAAGAGAGATAAAGTGATAAGCGAGAGAGAGAGAGAGAGAGTGAGAGAGTGAGAGAGAGAGAGAGAGAGAGAGAGAGAGAGAGAGAGAGATAGAGATATGGCTAGATAGAGAGAGAAATAAAGTAATAAGAAAGACAAAAGAGTGAGAGATAAAGTGATAAGAGAGAACAGAAAGAAATAGGTGAGAGAAGGACAGAGAGAGAGGGAATGAGAGAGAGGGAGAGAGAGAGAGAGAGAGAAAGAGTGAGAGAGTGTGAGAGAGAGGTAAATAAATAGATAGAGGTACAAAAATAAATAGAAAGTAGAGGAATTTAATTAAATGTAAACAATTCTCTGTTGAAAGAACGGTGAGAAAAATCCTTTGTTAGAGAAGTGTCTCATTGACCGAACCCGCATGACTCTCCTGTTGGAAAGATTTGCCAATGAGGTGCTAGATTTACATTTAACAAATAGGATAAATCCCGTATTTACTTCTAAATTCTTGAGCTGTCGATATGATGAATGAAGGAAAACACGATCACGAAAACAAATATAAAATCCTTAGGCTCCATATACTCAAGTTATATTTTTATTTAATTTGTTTCTATCATCGAGTATAACACACTTAGAATTTAAAGAGCTCCATGTTTAGGAAATTATGTTGTTAACAATAACATTTTATAACAATTGTTACACAGAAGTGCAGATGAGAAAAATTATCTAATTTGTCTAAGTCTGTGAAAAGGAATCCTTAAATTGTATTGGATAAACTGAATGACCGTTAGTTGATACAACAAATATTATTAATACTCTTGTAAATGTGCATACCTCCACCATATTTTACAGATTTAACATATCGTTGTTTGATGCTTCCAAGCTTCCAAGATACTACCATAATCTGAACTACTACAAAGTCCTCAGAAAATAGCGTCAACGAAAAAATACGTTAAACGAAAAATCTTCAAAGAGTGAGAAAGTTATTTGACTGACGTTAGATACAACGGTGACCTTGCAATAACGGAAACGTTACGCAAAATCTCTTAAATGAATTTAGTCTAAATACCGCAATTCATTGTTTTCTCATCTCGGGTAATATAATACTTATGTGAATGTTCTCCATAAATCGGCCCAAAGACCACAAAGAGAACCTTCCTGAGGGATATACCGATGAAACCGGTGAAATTGGGCGAAATCGATATAAATAGGTGCGCTAAAGCGAAGGGTCGGCCGAGGATTTATCGTTACTACTTAACCAGATACGTTCCTTTCGTCCTGAGGATGCAATCTCTCTGAGAAGTCGCCATGACCCGGCCAATCTCTTAACGCGTCGTAAAACTTCAAAGGGGGTAGGCGAGACAAAATAAAGCCCACACAATTTGGAACCTTTGTTTAAAATTCACAAATTGCAAGTTCGGCCTTTGAAAAGGTCCGACCTCGAGAACGAGAAAAAGATAAGAACCAACCAACTAGTTTTTTTTTATCGGGCTTTTAATCTTATTTGACCAGAGAATTATAGAATGGCAAATTGGAACGAACTCCCTAAGGCTTCCTTTTAAACACTTTTGAGCGGATTTCGCACTAAGCTTAGGAAAATTAACGGACCCGTCGTATTTATCCTATCTTAGAATTAGAAGCCAGACAAGAATCCGTACGGTTCCACATAAATGACTCTCTTTTAGACAAAATAGAAAATCGTTTAGCTACTACCCTCTTTAATTCACTTTTTTATTTAATTTGAGTTTATTTCAGACAAAATATAAAATGGAAAGTATCGATGAAATTTGGCTGTAGTTAATAAGTATGGTAATAATTCTTTGAAATCCACAAACCATAAAATATACATTTTAAGGGAGTTTCAATTTTTGATCACTTATTAGTTTTCTGTTAGGTAGGGGTTGAAACGTCTAATTTCCACATGCAATTATTTTCATACGCTTATATTTATTATATTTCCGCAATACTTCATAAGCTTATTTCCCTTTTCAACAAGTGAAAGTTTTACTTTCCTGCAGAACATACTATACCGCTATGTCTAAACCCCGAAAAGCGCAAAAAAGTAAAAAAGGGCACTGTAAACGTATTATGACTTTAGTGTCTCAATTTTCATCATTTTTGTGCATTCTCATTGCTGTTGTTGTATAGCGAAAAAAGTTTTACTACTTTTTACTAGTTTTACTGCATAAAACTAGATTATTAATTATTTACCTTGCTTTGAAGCTCCATGGTTGAAGCAAATGGTGATGGGATTGGAGTTGCGGATAGAAATAACAGGATCAATATTAGGGGAGAGGATCGCCGTGCCATCGATGTATGTGAAAATGTCGGAATGTAATGAAGATCAGCCGTAAAGAAGGAGTAAAGTAAGGGAGCAACTGTGCCTCCCTGGAGGAAGCCGGCTAAAGTGGAAAAATATGAGAGGAAGAGCTGCCTCGGTTTACATGGAAGTATCGGTTTGCTAGGAAGGATTTGAGGATAAGGAGTAAATGAAGGATGATTTTAGTCTCCACAACAAGCCATTGTGCCATACCCAATCAAAAGCCTGGGATATTTCATGGAAACACTAAAGCAGTATTGTTGAAGCTTGTGGGAGGTGGCAATAGTGTCGACAACATATAGCAATAAACTATAGTTAGCATTATGATTTGGTAGCTCTGTCAACTTTCGATAAAGAGAAAAAAAAACAGCACAAAAAAAAAAAACAAGGATGCAACTAGTAATGTTAGAAAGGAACAAAAAGTGACATAAACCTACTTGAAGAATTAACCAGTAACCACAATGAGCATTGTGCTTGACACTACTGTAGAGAGAATTTGGGTTGGAATATTCCAATTGTTGGAAGGTATATATATATATATATATATATATATATACACACACCATGTGTTTGAAAGTATTTATTAGCGAGAATTCAACTGGACCATGGTGGAGTATTGAGTATCTATCGATTTTCACATAGATTAATTATACAGCTAGCGTGAAAGATTGTCGTGTTCTCCATCGATTTCTTGAGTAAAACATTTAAGAAAGAATGCACTTAAAAATGAGTACGATTATGAATATGACTACAGAGTCTTATCCCCCAGTTTAGTCAAGAACAGATTTTAGTTGCAAAAATCTCCTATTTATATTTTATTCACAGCTAGAAATTTCAGTACGTCTCTAATATTTTTTTTAAATTCTTCAGATCCTGTTGGAAATGTGGAATGCAACTCGCAAAACCTGCGTTAAAATTGTGAGGGGGACTTTTGAAACGGTATGTGGGACGTGCCTTAATTCGATTTGCCTTAAACGACAGCCGAGAAATGGAAAAGGCCTCAATGAAATCATGCCGTAGGGTGAAAGCGAGGGTTCAAGAACTAAGTGCCGCCAGGACGGGGTGGCTTTCCTACTCGCACTGCACATAGAGTCAAGGAACTCTGACAACTTATCGTTAGCCTGCCACTGAGGATATTTCAATAACGAATACGCTCCTGAAGGAACAATAAGTGAGTATAGACAGGTTCTCTTTCAGAAAGAAATCTTAAATATTTTTATTGCGATTTTAGAGTTAGATGGCTGGATCATGTGTGAGAAGTCTGGATGTTACAACTTTCATGTCACAAAGTCCACCTTTTCTCTACCCTTAGACTTCCAGGGAAAGCTGACCACATGACTATCTAATTATTTGCTGTAGTCTGGGATATGCAATTCATATTTCAAAAGTTTATTTTCACCAAATTGTAGGTGAAGCCTTACCATTCTTCATACTTCTTAGTCGGTTATGAATTGGTTGTGAACTTGTGAAAATGTGGCGAGACCCGATAACGAATATTAGTAATATATACAATCAAGTACAAGAAAAGAAGTTTACACTCCAGTTTATTTTATAATTATGAAAAGAATATAAAATAACGAAAATAAAATTTGAATCTAATTTCTTATTTAATAAAATAAAATGACAAAAAAAATAAATAAAACATAAAACCATTCACAGAATGAAAGGAACTTTCTTCTATGATAGGAGTATTTAGTCGGTTATATGTATAAGTATTACTTACTATTAGTTCTTAGTGTTACGAAATTTGGGTTTCCTTGTGAGAAATGTTAAGGACTTTAGAAATATTTCTGCCATTACGATTGTCTTTGAGAAGCAAAGTTGAATATTGTTCCTTGTTTTGGTATGCTTGCGCTTGCTTTCAAGAGTAGCCTGGTACGTGTCCAATCTCGGTTCTTGAAATTCCAGATGTTTGACATGGGTCTCTAATGGGTCGAGCTGGAGTATGACCAGTGATTGGACATATGTGGTCTCTTTTCATTAGAAAATCGATCCACCATGTTGGATCTACGTTTTTTATGAAAACTATTGAATGGTCTGGTACGATCGTCCACAGTAACTTGAAAATCATAAGTTTTTTGTTTCTTTGCGTGCTCGTAGAAATGATCAACCGTTTTATCCGAATTTTCACCGGCCTTTGTGTGCTAACTTAGGAACTCTCACCTTTAGAAAGTTTTTAATGAAATTAGCAATAAATATTATATAGAAATTTTATACGCTTATAAGGTATCTATAAATATTTTGAATGTAAATAATGTTAGATTAGTATAATATATATTTTGAAATTGACTTCACTTGTCGGGAAGTAATGTGTAATATGATTATTATAAAGAATAAAGAATGAAAAAATTATGAGGACTTTTTTCTTGTTTGCCTATTGAATTGATTAAAATGCATGTGGGCTTACTCTTCCTTCCGATGGATTTATGGAATAGAGAATACTATTTGATAAAAGCCGAAACAGCAGAATAATAGAGAGAATAAACACAAAAGAGAGACAATTGCGTAGACTGTCGGATCTGAAACAGTTGTTTGTGATGAATAAACGCGTAAATTGAAATTTGTCCCAACTCCTATTTGTAGGACGTGGTGTGGAAAATTGATTTTGTTTTTGTGGTAAACAATTGGAAATAAATGCCGTTTGCCAAGTTTTACAAGGAAATTATCATCGGACAAGAGATCCTCGGGTAGGAGCATTGTAGCTTTGACAGGCTGATTAATTGGATAAAGTTTTCGAGCCGTGGTGTCAGGACTGTCAGACGTTTGTAAATGCACCGGGGTTCCCGTGTTACTTATGCATGTATATTGCCGAGTGGGTCCCGCAGGTGGGCCGGGTCATCGGACATAAAATATAAGCTTGTAATTCCCGTGGCTCTAATGGGCCGGAGGAGGCGCGGGAGGGCGGCCCTCATCAGGGGATGAATTTATCGTCAGGCGTCGGCGGTGTGTATTACAGGTTTCCCTTGTCCTGCCGGCCCCGCCCTTTGTCGAGGAGGCCCAAAACGGCATAACTGGGATTTATGTCGGGGCGGAAGGAAAGCCGAGGGGAGGACAAAAATCCGACAACGCCCACACAAAGGACGAGGAGGAGGCCCTTTACCCGATTACTTGAGAATAAATGTTCGGTTATTGTAGTCTCGCTCCTTTTATTTCGTTTACCTTCCAATAAATAAATACCGCCTGACTCACCCTCCTTGGATGTCCACTCTCATTTACGACTCTTCGTCCTTGTTTATTTGTTTACCCTATAAAAGATTTCATCGATCCTTGAACGAAAGGAACACATTTATTACAGGAAACAAGGTTAGGAAAAATAAAATCTGTTGGAAAGTAAAAAACACAAAAAAAGAAAATAGGGATTCATGTACCATAGTTTATTGTTTCTGTCTTTACAACAATATGTTGCTTAATTTGTGTACACTATCTCATCCTTAAATCCTGCCTGGTCGACAGTTTCTTTAAAGAAAGGGTCGGATCCTCACACCTTTGTACAGGGTAGACGCGGGAATCTCTCAGGGTAGTATATACTGATGATATCCGTTCCCATATTGACACCAGTGTCCTAACATATATGATACTGCCATTACTGACATTGACTTATTTGACATTGAACATTGGCTAAAAAATTGCACATAAACTAACCACCACAAAGTCTCAAAACATAACCCTCACACAACCTTCTCGCATCACTACAATCTACCATAACCTCACCCCTTCCAATCGAAAACGACATCCGCTACCTAAGGAATCCCCATACACAACTCAGAATGGTAGAACTGATCCAACTACTAGAGAACCCATCTAAACTTTCCCTTGACCACAAAATTATAACTCAATATTGAAACCCATATGGACGTACCCCATAAAACTGTGGGGTTCAACCAAACCTTCCAATCTCCGCAAAATCCAAACCTTACAATCACGAATCCGTAGATACATCGTCAACTGTTTCTAACTGCACCACTGCACCATCCATAAAGACATAAACGTTCTCTTTTTAAATGCTCTGAGAGAGAGACGATTTCTAATTTACGAGTGCATAACTATGGACAACTGTGCGTAGATTTTCCTCTCGATGTCTTCGTTTTTGTTAGAATTTCATTTGAATTATCTCGTTATTTATGTAACTTATTGCGATTTGCGCAGATTATTGCTCTATTGTTCATTATAAAAAAATTTACCTTGGTACTAGGGTGGCCGATGCATCTCGTCAAAATTTGCACTGCATTCGGTGATGAAATGGAAAGTGTGTAACAATATAATCGATACACGCAATCGATAACCATCGAGATGGGCTCCGCTATACCGAAGAGCAGGGAAGTTGACTATTTTTTTAACTAGTTAGTTTAACTAGTTGACTAGTTTTTATAAAATACATGTAGGATGTGGAAAAATGTGAATTTATACAATGCAAAAAAATATTTTTTATATTCAATCAAAGTATTTCTACTCACTCACACTCAAAAGTGTTTGTAGAAATACTTTGATTGAATATAAAAAATATTTTTGGCATTGTATAAATTACATTTTTCCACATCCTACATGTGTTTGTTAAATTTAAACACTGTTTGTAAATCCCAGGCCCTGAAGATGAACTCAATAAAGATCGAAACGTTGGCACGACAAAGAAAATGTTTTTTGAAACCTACATCACACCAATATGTCCGAATAATAATTTACGAATAATACAGAACTGGCGCACTCATCAAATTTGCTCCGGATTTAGTTGTCCGAAATAATTGTTTGGACTTGAAAATCCACATGCGGCTAAGTTTGTAGGTTTCCGAGAGGTCCAGGGAATAAGACAAGCTGATATTTAAGCGCACTGCACAAACGTAGTTCAAACTTGCTTCTGGGAATGAGAGGATTGGAGATAAACCACGGTCGGGGTGATCTCTCTCTAGCTTACATCCAGCATTTGTAATTTGCAATGAACAACGAGGAGGCGATCCTGGAGATTCGTCGACCAAGGATGGGGGAAGTCCCGGGCCGGATCTCAGTCTTATCCGTCAAGCCTAGGAGGTTGGGGGCTATCATCAGGTAGGTTATTTCATCCCCCATCGCAATCAGTTCCTAAATCCCAGACCCATTCACACTCGCACTCAATCTTAAATAAATCTTTTATATTTACCATTCACTTAGTAAGGGTGGTTGGATACTCTATATTCCTCCGAAACCTTTTACACATGTAATACTAATCTAATAGAGGGTCGATAGATACTCAATATTCCGCCCTCTTTTAGTACGCATTCACACCAAGAAATACTTTCACCCTCAACACTAGGCACAAAACTATCATTACTATATACAAAAAAACAACCCTGTTTCCTGCAATAATTGGAGTAGAGGACCCATTTGGGTTCGTTCTCAAGCATAGCGGGTGACATTCCTACGCGCATATTATATGCCGCCAAGGAATTGCACCCTTCAATTAGGTGCATCAAGCAACCATTCTCTGCATGCCGGGCACATATGCGGGCTTTGGTCCAAAATTAAGGCTCCGTATGTCAACCTTGCATGGCCTGTTCTTAACCGGGAAAGGGTTCTTAAACTTCTACGAGTCCTCCGAGGGCTATATATCGCCAGTGCTCTTGATACTCTGCCAGTTTAAAAGAAACTGGCTGAATGATCGGAATTTTTATTGCATTTTTAGCGTCGCAGTGGTTAAGCCCGGAGGTTGGGACGTCTCGGGCTTAGCCGCCTTGTAATTTCACTAGTATCATAACGATATTTAATATTATTAACAATCTTTCAGACGAACTAGATATCAACTAAATATTGTTTTCAATTATTTCAATTTTTTAAGTATTCGTTTTTATAGAAAGATTAAAATTCATTAAAATATAATATGATTTTTTTTATGTCTCCGATCCTGATTTTTTTTCTGTAACCATCACAAAATAGAAAATATCAATTCAAGGGTCAAACTGTCTTAACTCTTTTCTAACTAACAATTATAATTAACGGCTTCCACTCACAGACATGAAGCATTTCTTTTCGTTTCTCTGTATGGCAAATGGTATATACTTTTTCCATTAACTCAGATACGACTTCCCTCAAACTTGTGTAAATGAAATTATGTTATATCTTTATAAGCAGAACAAAATTCAAGAAATTTCATTGTAACTAAGTTTTATAAATTTTTTATTTCAAACTAAAACTTTAAAATTGGACATTTGACAGCATAGAGACTTGCAATTAGTATTTACTCGGTTTCGTTCATATTTTAACAACATTTGGGTATAGAACAAAATAGTAAATTAGCTTAATATAGAAAAAATTAATTTTTCAAATAATTATTTGGAGATCGTGAGATGATCGTCTGGTGTGACGTAGGTTTTAGAAAAACATTTTTTTTTATCGTGCCAACGTTTCGATCTTTATTGAGATCATCTTCAGGGCTCAAAATGTTAGTTTTCTGTGTAGTGTTAGAATTCTGTGGAATGTGTCATTACACCGGGGGCACTCTCAATACGACACCCAATAATGAATGACACATCTACACAGAAACCTAACACTTTGAGCTCTGATGATGATCTCAATAAAGCTCGAAATATTGGCACGATAAAGAGTATGTTTTTCTAAAACCAGACTGCATCTCACGATCTCCAAATAATCATTCACTAACGGTCACTAAACACCATACACATTTTCAAATGTAGCAAAATTTAAAGAAAATATTTTAATTTAATTTAGCATATCTGCACTAAAATAAAGTCTGATTGAGAAAACCCCAGGAAATAGATTATCTATGAGAACATGGCTGTGTAATAATTGTATTCTGCAAAGAGGAATTAAGGATATAAAGACTTTTCAAACTGTCATTATATAAACTGTACGAAAAGAACTAATATTTACATTTTACCCATAAAGGCGGTAAAAACAGAATGTAAAAGTGCATTGAGCAATATGGTTTAGGCATCATTTCAACCGGCATATAAACATGAAAAACAGTGATAGATGTCGTTTGTTTGGATTTTCATGAAAACCTTGTTATCAGACTGCAGGATGGTTCCCAACGGGATAGGAAAAATGTAAACGATAAATCCTTTAAGACCCAATAGAATACAAATAAGCACTCGTTGTAGGTCATGTGCTTAGGTATGATTTAAAGCGGCGGGTCCCTTGACCCTCAGCCCCCGACCGAAACGTGGCCCTTGCCACCGACATTTGTTACCACAACCCGACATTTGTCATGTGCCCGGGTTACTATTACACCTGTCCGCGTTTAAGTTATTACCCCCGTGTCAAGTGTCAGGGCGCGTTAGCCGTCTTTGGTCCGTGCCTATCTGAAGAAAGATGTTCATTTCTCTTTTCTGAGAATGTTACGAAAAAAACTCAAAACCGCGCATTTCGGTCGACGGCTCAAAACTCGCCCCGGCGATAACGGAAGGATTGTTAGGATATAAAAAAGTGGAAAACTTCCAGGAAAGAAATTAAACGTTAAGTCGGCGAGAGCCCATCTGAAAAATGACCGAGTGGCGTGCTATAAACTTTTATTACCTGTATAAATAACGCGAAATGAAAGTAAATACCGTTTTTATTACTGCCGGCTCGGGGAAGAGTTGCCGGGATCGATGGAGAATGTCGGGAATCGCAATGGTAAATATTGTGGGCCGGGGACGCCGTTACATGAGACGGAATGGTTTTATTGGCCTCGTGTAAAATCTCTTTGTGTACATTAAACCTCCAGAGTTAATTCGAGCAAGATTAGAACCGCGGATCGTCAAAAGGATCCTTAAGGCGGCCGAATTTTATTATACCGCCGGCAGTTTCGGTCCGAACGACGCCCTGTTTGACAGGGATTTCTAAACCGAGATGAAAGGCGTTTTCGAAGGATTTACGACCATTTTTTAACCCTCTGAAAGTAACGCCTTACCATGCGCGTTAAATTAATTCTCTAATCAAATTTTATTGGGCCGAATCCCATGAAACGGGACGCCGCTCTGGAGGTCTACGTCCCTCGCTGTATTTTACAATTTCACTGCACCAAGTAACCTCGACATATTTTAAAAACTTAGTTACAAACGAACAATAAAGGCGATAAAAAAGTTTTACAGCTTCCTTTATGCTCTGCTAGATTAAATGAAAGGAAGTCTGCCTTCTGTTAAGTAGCTTTATGGTTGAACACTGGTTTCATTCGTACAAAACTCGAACGATTTATTATTACAAGTTACTGAGCATGCATTTCTCCTCTCTCTCTTTCTCGCTTACAATTTTTTTTGTGTGTTCCGCCATAACTTTGACCAGACATTATCTGAATTTTTAAAATTATTCGGTATTGTAGTTAAATTTTTTTTTTGCCATAGATGACAAGATTGTTCCTCCTATATACCTTGATCTTAAGTCTAATAAAGAGGTAATTATTAAAATTTATTAATAATTTTCCGTTTTATTTTTAGTCTAGAGAGAATATGCGCACTCTTTGTTGCTTGGCAATGTGCAAAGCCTAAATGGATAACCTACAGGAATTGAATTACTTTTAATTAATCGTTAAGGTTGGTCCAGTCTCGTTGGAAATCTACAATCTGATTCCTAACAATCTGTATATTTGAATAGAACTAAATAAAATGCGAATAAAATTTTATCAAATTACGTTTAATCTATAAGCGGATTTAGTAGTTAATTAGCGGATTAAAATTCTAAATTTGCCTGATCACCGCCTTTCTGGTATTATCGCTTTGAAAGTTATAAAAAGAAAAACATTTTGGTTCAAGGACTGGATTGATTTGGCGGAGAGATACTTGCGCCATTTCGATTCCAACTTAGAAAATAGGAGAGCTCAGTTAATTGTCGTCCGTCAGAAGATGGACCAATGTTTCGGGAAGAGTGTGTGGGGTCGGCTAGACAATCTACAGTTTTTTACTATACAAGGATTTACAGTACTTCCCAAATTTATTCATAGTACTGAGCTTTCAGCCATGGAGTTAAGTTGGTTTTTCAAGTTAAGATGCGAGGTGCTCTACCTTAACCACACTCCTTGGCGAGAACGGGACTTTCAATCTGTGCTTTGTGTAAATTCGGGGAGAGGGAGGATGCCGTCCGTTTCTTGGCTGTATGTTTCTTGTGGATATATCGGCCCGTTCCATATTTTCTCGCTGTTAAATAGAAACGGGCGCAAGAAACAATGCCCACTACCAAATTTTGAAAAGCTCAAATCGAGGGGGAAAATGTTTTTTCCTAAAATTCAGTTTTCCTTCGAGGAAAAATTATATACTCACTTCGCATCACGTTTTGTAATTACTTCTAAGAGCAGACCCTATTATCATCAAGAATCTAAGTTTTCCAACAACAGCTTAAAGGGTCAATATTGTTCGAAAATTTATAACATTATTTTCAAAATCACTACTTTTCGTGGTCCGCTTGACCAATTAATATGTTTCAATTAATTAAGGTTTTTAGTTGAGTTAAAAATTAGTGTGACGATACCTCGATCCACTCGGACACTAACTTCTCATCTCTTGAAAAATGGCAAAAAGGAGGGAAAATTCAATAGGTGGGGTTGAGATGGTAAGTTAGAGTCCGAATGGATCGAGGTCACGATAATTCAAGTGGTAGAGCAGCGGCGAATCTAGCCGAAGATCGTGGGTTCGAATCCCGCTCGTGACACTAACTTTTTTATTTCAACTAAAAATCTTAATTAATTGAAAGATATTATTTTCAAACTTAATTAGTATTCATTTGACGTTACTGATTCTCTTTTAAACACTATACTATTTATTGAATTAACTGGACCGCAATGTACACCAAACTCTGATTGTTAAACGTAATTATTAGTTGGCAATTGTGTCCCCAGTAGTTAGTCAACAACGTGTACGACAATGCCAATAAATTTTCACAATAATCATTAAGTATTTATAGTTTTCATTATTACTACAGTAATAATTAAAAATATTTATTTACTCCCTCGATATGTAAACGATGAAAAGATAGAAAATTTTATGGTGTAACACTCCTGCAATTTTTGTCAAACTTTCTTTTCTGTTTATAAGAACATGTGGATAAATATATACCTGGACAAATAAATATGAATTAATCAAACATATTATAATTATAACCATTCCTTTAATTCATAGGGTCAAATATAAAAATGATCAAATATTTCTTTTAGGTATGCTGGGTGAACAACATGAGGCGTAGGTCGGAAAAGACGGATGTAATAGAACTGTTTTGGGAGTTGTTTTTTTGAATTAAGTTAAGTATAGCAATTTCTTTTACACATTGGGAACTATGTATTTTATTTTGAACTTAGTTGTTGATATTTTATCGGAGGTCGGAGCACACCTTACGTTGTGATCGTGAAGGATTGATGCTCGCAACAAATCATGTTATCGTTTTCTCCCCCTTTGTTTACACGGTTATCGCAGAATTTCATCCCCCAAACGATTCCGCCATCGGCTTGGAAAGGGTTGTTGGAAAAACAATGGGGGGGGGAGAGGCCGAAATATGAAAATCGGGCACTGGCGCGTCTCGCTCTCCTCACGGTTAACGGTATGCAAACAAAGGGCTCCAGTCCGCGGTATGCATCGGGGAGTATGCAAATTTCTTATTTTCCTACCGGAGGGATGTTGTGATTAGGCCGGGGTTATCCCTTGCGCTTTTCATGAATCGCTACCTAATACCCGACTCTCGTTCCGATAGTATTATGAAATTTTAACCAGGCCGTGTCCAATTGGGCGTGCATTTTCAGCAGGGATCGATTACCCATGTTCAGTTTAATTTTGTATGCCGAGAACCCGTCTGTCTGGGGCCTACCTAATTTTTTATGGAGCTCCATGTTATTCCTTATGGGGTGAGAATTCCGTTTTAAGTTATTTAATCTGCCTTCTGCTACTAGCAGTAGCAAATGTGTAAAACCTTAATTTTAGTGGATAACTAACATTATAAGTTACTATACATTTATATATTTGTTATAACCAACCTTGTGCAGGAAAGTTTTTGACTTTGGTCCTCCGGGCCAGCTATTCATCGGCCGCAGTAGAAATAATAATAAAATGTTTGAATAGGCACAAAAGCAACTATCCATAAATCTGTGGGAGGTTGTGCCTATAAAACAAGAGGGTCCTTTCTAATAAATTAAAAGTTACAACAAACATAAAATGGACTAACCAAAAACCGTACAAGAAAATGACAAGAAGTCGAAATGCTTCAGGAAAATAAACTGCAAGGTTTGCCACAATAGGACAACCCCAAAAGGCCAAAATTTGGGTTTATAACCCTACAGAACTTAAATGAAATATCACATGAATCCAGAGGTTAACACATAGCCATTTAACTAACAGACAGTATTAATAACATATTTGTTATTATTCACATTCCATTTAAATTTCTACTTAACGAAATTAATGAGAATATGTTATGATAATGTAATTAATAGAAAACCAAGGAAAGCAGTTGCAATTGTGCATTATTACGTTTATAAGCCCAATTATAATATTACGTTACTAGGGTGTGGGCGTTATTTCAAATTTGAACCATTTAGATTTTATTGCATTTTACTCCTAAATACCGCATTAAACGCTCCCATTTGCATAAACATTAGTTGAATGAAGCTGATATTTAAAATATTCTAATTCTGAGGAATTGAGCTTCAGCTAATCATAGAGAGAATAACTAATAAATGAACAATAGGCAAACGTGTTTAATTTGAAAAGCATTTCGATTTTAAAAACGTACTTTTTCTTAAAAGCTTTTCCACATGAACAACGAAATTTATTGAAATACATGAAAGAAAAGAGATAGATAGATAGAGAAAGAGAGAGAGAGAGAGAGAGAGAGAGAGAGAGAGAGAGAGAGAGTGGGAGGGAGAGAGAGGGGGGAGAGAGAGGGGAGAGAGAGGGAGCGAGAGGGAGAGAGGGAGGGAGAGAGGGAGGGAGAGAGAGAGTGAGAGGGAGAGAGAGAGAGAGGGCGAGAGAGGGTACAACGGGTCTGATAACAATGCTTTTGATTGCCGGGAATATGGCACAAATTATACCAGATAGATGTTATATAATTAAATAAATAATTTTAGTTACAAATTGTTATGTAAAAAAGTAAATCCTTAACGGAATCTTTTTAAAAGTACGAGTAAGTAGTCGATTGAAGCGAGGTATTGCAAAAGCAATTTACAATAGGGAACAAAGCTTTGAAAATTTAGGAAAAATATATATTTGCGTAGGCCCTCAGGTCAACTGCAAAATCCGGTGTGACAGAAGGGCGAGTCTCATTCATTCCGGGTTGCATCAATCAGGCAGCAAGGGCGGACTTTAAGCCTTAAGGATCCCCAGTATCCTTCGACCGTCCAATTACGAGTCATTCCCTTCAGCCCGATGGAAACGAGGGGAAAAATCCCTGCTCCGAGGATAGAGGGTGAACAAGGAAAGAAAGAGGACAAAAGTGGATAAGTAGGATAGATGCAGGATGTTTATTTTCCGTAAGCCGGTCGGGCCGATGGGGCCTGCTCGCCAGGGTTATATTGTTTGCAAGCAATTGTTACTATCCTGGGGGATTTTTTCCCTTCAGAAGTAGGGTCGGAAGGGCCGGAGAGATCGCTCCCAAACTTTGGGGATTTTGCTGAAAATAGCTTGACGTAAATCGGCTGTTGTACATTCAAATACGTTTTCAATGGTTTTATTACAATTAAAACTTCCAATCATAATTTTTTCCAGTTATGCAAATCCTTACAATAAAATCAGTCTAAACATCAACACATATTTATGACAAAGTTAGCACATAGTAATACTATTGGAAGTAATAGTATTGGAGCATAAAAGAATCAGAGCCGCGAAGACTTTTAAGTTAGTTAGACAAATTCGTTCAGAAAAGGGAGGCACAAAGGCCGAAAACTCCTTAGGGTTCTTTTGACTCATTGTCATCCCCAGGGGATGAGATTTCATTAGGACAAAATCGAATCCAAGCCGCAGCGGGAGAAGACCGACGTATTACTATATTTAATTGGACGTCTTAGATTATATATTTAATAAAAATTATTGGACTGCTGATTTTTGATAAAATAAATTTTTGATTCCTATTTTGCTGTTATCAGGTGATTATTTTCATCTTTCTACCTTTTTTCGTATATTTTTATATGTATCAGAATTATTATGTTTTGGAAACACGTAATATTATCAAATTCACTTTTCAGTAATCTAATTTTGTGAATTATTTATAGATAGAATGTTATCTCTCTTACGTTATAGGGTTTAAGTTTCAGATTTGTTAGTGAACGGTTGATTTGTGCCCCTTGTTTTGATTTTTTTTTACCCTGTTGTACGTTTGTTCAACAAACCTGAAGGGTGGTTCGATCTCAGCCTGCATTAATCAGTAACAAATCTATTGGTCCATCTTAATTTTGCTCTCTACCTGTACATTCATTTTCTAATAATCTATCTGAAAATATATAAAATTCTACCAACCACTCTGAAAGCGGTTAACTCGGCAAGCTGCGTAAGTTGCGGCTTCCATTGGTGCTTACCGAGTACATATCGGCAGTACCTTAAAACTGTCAGTTTTACTCTTAGTGGATCATTTTTGCATTGATAGCGACGGAAGATTACAAAAAATATCGAAGCGGTCATTTCCGCCTCTTTTGTACACATATATATATCAATATATAATGCTAATAATCAATTTACTTCAGTGTAATATATACATCAATTGATCGATGCTTTTCTATGTATCTTAGCCTTGTAAGCTAGGCATCTTTCACTACCACTCACCTCTCTCTTTCTCTCACTCTCACTCTCTCTCTCTCTCGCTCTATCTATCTATCTATCTATCTATCTCATTCTCACACAAAATAAATGTTAGATGTACTAAAACCACTACCAAAAGACGTAAATCATAAACGCACTAAAAAAAAGAAATCGTAGCACATAAAACGAGGCAGACACAACCAACAAAATAAACTCACACACACGTAAACAAAACAACGGCACAAAACCCACATTATGTGGACCATGCTCATACATAGGGAAAGAAACATACTAACCTACTAACGTATTTAACAAATTAGGCCGTAATTCAGTAATTAAACGACAAATACAGTAAGTAAATTCTTAACAAAAAATATGAAAAAATGTAAATATATTTGATAGAAATAAAACATTCACCAGAACATACGAATGCAGAGACTAATACGTTGGAGAGATGTGAAAAATAAGAGACTGAAAGAACGAAAGAAACGGAAAATAAAACCTCTCTCTTTCTCTCTCTCTCTCTCTCTCTCACTCTCTCTCTCTCTCTCTCTCTCTCTCTCTCTCACAGGTATCATGTATCTTTTAGGTATTTCAAAGAACTGACGATCTGGAAGCATCACCTTATTTAGAGTGAAAATATAATTATTTTACTGATTGTTCAATTTATAAGTCGACAATAGTAAATAAATGTTGTAATTGTTCATCAATAGACATTTGCGAATATTCTTCGACATATTAGACGTTGTTTTGTTTTTTCTATTTTAGGCATGTTGATATTCGTTCCTAAAATTTTTAATTAAACAGTTAATTAAAAAAAAATTAATAGAGTCGCTTCAAATATCCGCAAGGAAATTATCCCTTATTCGGTTATAACTCGGGCTTTTTAGCTTTTCGAAATATTAATCCTATTAATTATATAAATCCGATTAAACTAAGGAATGACCGTACTTACGCTGGGAGGAGTGTTAATTTAGCATCAGTTTGGGGAAATTGCAGATTACCATTGTTTCTGTTTGAAAGCAGGCAAAGAAAGGTGGGTGTAAATAGCTATTTCGTTTTTAATCATCGGTGTCGAAAAACTGAATGTCTTATTAGAAGTATATTGAAATTTTGATACCTATTAAAACATTTACTTATTCCGTGAAACGTATTTACAGGTATTCACAATTTATACCAAAACAACGTTTCGAAACAATTTTATGTATTCAGCCAGTTATAATAGATCCTGTGTAATGTTGGAAACTTAAAAAACTTTGATGAAATTAATTGTTCAAATTAATGATCGAAAGTTAGTCATTTCAACAACTTTTCAGAAAATGTTCTTTAAAACCTCAAAAAAGAACATTTTTATGCTTTTGTATATTGATTTGTTTTGAAAGTCTAAGTTGCTGTACCTACAATTTTAATTGAAAAATTCCTAGTTCAAGATGCATAAAAAAAGTACTGCAAAAATCAATTGTACAGTTGGTTGAAATGTACGATTGGTATTACTGGAATACACTTTTTATAAGAACAAATCGTTGGATCAGACAAAAAGTGAAAATAGCATTTTGGAGATTACTCTTTGACATCCCCAAAAAACGTTTTACTCTTGTCTTAAGATTTGTTTTGAAATAACACGCACAAACTGACGTAACGGAGTCTTGAACTCTTCATTTTACCAAAATTGTGAGAACGTAAACCTTTGATAAGTTGTAAATTTAAAAAATTATGTTATCAAAACGAGAACTTTATTTATGAAGAAAATTACACCGGGTTAGACCAAAAAATATATACCTTTAAAGAAACTATTATTGAAAATGCGTTTCTTTTACCTTTCATCTTTAGTTTTTATCGTTTCCGACGCTTAGAAATATATTTGTTGATATGTTAGAGTTTGGTACTATTTCCGAACTGTTTTTACGAAAAATAGTACTTTCTTTTTGCATATTTGCATAGCGTAACCGAGGTGGCGAAATCTGTCCTAACCAATATTTTTGCGTTGTTTAATATTTAGTTTTTTGAGAATAAATGAGAATTTGGCTAAGATAAAATTTTTACTTTAGGTCCTTCAAAAGGAAGCTTGAAACGAATTTCTCCTTAGTTCTCAGAACCTCCCTCAAAAATGAACGTATTATTTGCAGGGATTCTGTTTACACACTTAAGCCCTTTAAATATTAATTTTTTCGCTCTGAGTTTTTGTTCATATTCCTCCAGTCTATTGTTTAATTCTATTTGGGTTTCTTCCGACGTGCCAACATGCTGTATGACATTTATAAATTAATATAAATAAAATATTTTCCTCCGACCTGTATAATATTATTTATCCATGTTATTGAATCATAAACGCACTGAGATGAAACTTTGCTTTAACCCTTTTTGGCAGCTTATCCAATTCGGGGGATTTGATTACAAGGGAAAAATGAGGCATTTTAATTTATAATGAATGCGCAGAGACAAATTAAATTAACATATTACCTTTCATTAAAAAACAATATTGATAATGAACCATAAATAAAGGCACGGTTGTTATTTGATTCGCAAACCATACGATAGACAAAAACTAATTATTGAAGTTTAATATAAATTGATATAATTTTAACAATAACAAAAAAAATTAAGATTGATACAAGTATCATTTTTTATGGTGGAAGTTGCCTAAATAGTGACGGAATTAAAATGAAACAAGATTTTTATTGTAATACAGCCTAGTTATTAAAGTAGGCCGGTATCACTATAATGGAACTATCATTACATTAAAATCCAGTTTATTTTATTTATTAATTACAAGAAAAACAAACATATTAAACATGATAATGATAAAAATGAAATAAAAAACATGAATAAAAGGAGGCTGATTCGTCGGTGGGACGGGTCGGGAGAAAAGAAGGGTCATCGTCACTCGATTAAGGATAGGCCATGTAAGGTTAACACATGTGCGCTTACTTCTGGGCCAAAGGCCACGTTTATGTCTAGCATGTGGAAAAACGTTACTCGAAATGTCCCACCTAACTGAAGGGTGGAACTCCTTGGCTCTATACAGAGCGTGTAGGAATGCCTGATATGAGCAAACTTGAGCACAGCAGCGAGTAACTGTTCCTCTTCCGATTTTTTAGGAGAAAAAATGGTAGTTTTATTGTAAATAATACTGACAATTTTGCATCGATAGCATGTGTTGAGAGTGAATGTATTTATTGGCGTGAATGTGTAATGTAACAGGGACGATGGCAGAATATTGAGTACCCCATGGAATTAGTTATATAATAGGTGTAAGGGTGTTAGAGGAAAATCGAGTTCTCCACCACCCTAATGGAATGTGTTTAAATAGGAAAGAATGTGAAAATGAATGAGAGAGTGAATGGGTTTGTATTTAGGATCTGAATCGACATAGCTGTTGGACTGCTATGCCCGAGGTGATTCTCGAAGCCGACCGGTAATTTATTGTAAATTAAAATAGTTGGAATTGCCGGTGGACTGCAAGAAGTGACAGGTGTGTAAGTATGTACATATATGTGAAGATTTGAGCTTAAATAAATCCAATTCAAATTAATACAATTATTTTAAGTGATATTGACTTCAAAAGATTCTCAGTAAAAAGAAATGTAAACAGTTACTAAATAAAGAAAATACTAACAGAAAAATACCTCTTTTCGTGAAGAAAATAACGCTCTATATTTTTTAGACTCAGGATATTTGAATCATTTTTATTATCCTTTATTTAACTATGTCAAATCAATACAAATGTTCACTCACAGTATGCTGATTTGTAACATTTGACAAACTGTATTAAAACATAAAATAAATGAGGATGTTGGGAGATGACCTGATAGATTGTGGTATGTTGACGGTCTGACGAAATGGAAAGCTCTTGGTGATAATTTGCTAATATAGCACAGTTAAAATGACGTTTATATTTTAGTTTAGGTTTTTTTTATTATTCATGTTTAAACCCTGAGGGAGTATCGGAGTCCCATTACGGTAAAGGATTTGTAAGATTTTCTATAGCATTGCAGGAGAAAAAAAGAAACGGGCCGATCCCCCCTATTGAAAGAAATCCGTAAGCGATATCACAAAAGGCTCGTGAGGGCTCATCAGTGTGACTCGTCGTATCGAATGGTTATAATGTCAGGGGGGCCCCTTTCCCGGTAATCTTCCTCTCCTTTTTTACGACTAATCTCGTTTCTTTTTCCCCGATGGGCCGGCCCCGAAGACGAGGCATTGTACATACAATACACCTGGAGTGCCTTTTTATGCAAAACTAACAAAACATACAAGGGTCAGGGGAGGCCATTCAATTTCGAGCAGAGATCCCCAGGGCACCCTTGGAGGCGGCGCACCCCACTATCTCCTCCGCTGTTTACCCTGACAGTCTCAATGCCGGGGCGAAAATGGGGAAAGGGGAAAGTGAAGGGTAAATAAGTGATAACCGAGGGATTGTTTCTCTACCGGCATCCAATGTTGTCCTTGCGAAACGTCTCGCGGGGAATTCATTTCCTCCTCGCGCCCCCTCAGGCCTCTTCTGCGTGGAAAATTTCACGGAAAACAATAACTCCTCGGATTTGCATTTTTCCATTGTTTATCCGTGATCGTTTTTTCCTCTTCTTGTTCCCTAGAGTAATGGTCTTCCGGATGCTGGGATTTTTTACTGACGGACGATGAAGCATTCAAATTAATGCATATCCTGAAGGATTATGAAATATATAATTACTGCCAGTGTTTAATAATTCACGATATACTCCTTTTATACTTCATTATATCAACAATAAAAACATAGCTTTTTTTCAGACAGACGATCTAAGTTGGCATCTGCCACTACCATCAGCCACTACAATTCAATGAAATCCAGATTCCTTTTGTTGTTTCATTATAGCTTTCTTAATTTAATATAACATTCTAAAATTCCATTTCGATATATTGAAACGCTATGCATGTATATTTGTTTGTCTATGTACGTAAAAATTATCAAGAACAAAAGACCTGTATTATATGACGGCAGAAATTCAGTTTAAGTTATATTTTTTTATAAAACAGCCCTTTTTCGTTTATACATATAATCAATGTGTGGTGATTAGTGACCGTTAATCGATAATTATTCAGAAATTGTGCGATGCGGTCTGGTGTGATGTAGGTTTCAGAAAAACATTTTCTTTATAGTGCCAAAGTTTCGATCTTTATTGAGATCATCTTCAGGGCCTGGGATTTACAAACAGTGGTTACATTTAACAAATACATTTGGGATGTGGAAAAGTGAATTTATATAATGCAAAATATATTTTTTATATTCACTCAAAGTATTTCTACTCACTCAAAGTGTTTGTCTTCTGTGTAATTGTGCCATTCTTGCGTGTCGTATCGAAAGTGCCAGTGAGATTTGCTGTTTTGTGTTTATATACGTTGGTTTTTGAAGGGGTGGGGAAGGAAGTCGGTATAGAAAAGACATTTTTGTATAAGGCGTCGGCTTCTTTGAGGTGAAAAGAGCCTTATACAAAAATGTCTTTTCGGATAATCTCAATAAAGATCGAAACGGCACGATAAAGAAAATGTTTTTCTGAAACCTACATCGCACCAGACCGCATCTCACGATTTATGAATAATTCATATAATCAATATTTTTATTGTCTTAATTTCAGTAGTGTGTGATTCAGCGCCAGTTACTATTGTTTGGCAGATCAATAAATTCTGATCAATTTTTATGTACACTTATCTGTATTTATGTAAAATCGTGGATCTCCCGCCTGCCTGTTTACATGAAAATAGACTATTTGGTATGGCAAAAAAGCCGATTTATACAAACTTGTCCGTTTTTCTAGCTCAACCACTCACTGTGCAAGACCGCATGAAAGAAATTGTTTTAATATTTATTTTTTTCTCAGCTCCAGCCTTCAATAATAATGTGCGCTTGGGCTACTAACTTTTTCGCCTTAATAAAGAACAAAGATAAAAAGAATAATTAATGGCTATCATGAAATTTTGTTAGTTGTGTCATAATTATTTTTGATTTGTTAAACTTTCATTGGACTAACAAAAACAAGAATAACATAAATACTAAGGATTTTCTTGTAGGGAGGGATATTTGCATAACGTTAGCGTAAACGGTAACGCTAAATTGATTGAAGCGTGAATACCTAGATTTAACGGAATCTTATCTGAAATAGCGTCCTGAGTTGTCTTAGAAGAGCGTACTTGTTAACGGGTGACGGTAAAGACAACAAACTAGTTTTTTGTTGAAGATAGTATCCAGTTAAAAAAAATATATATGTAGAAATAACTAAAATTGTTTATTTTAAAGTTAACATTTTATAATTCATACAACTTTTCATGAATCCCTACACATAAGAATGTATAAATATTTGGTGAAGCAACGTTAAAATACTTAGCTGTTTTATGTATATACAAGCAGGACAAGTAGGAATGATATTTAGCTGAAAATACAGTAACCTTATATTTCTTTCCATCAATAATGCCAGAGCATTTATGTAAAACAGACCCCAAAAACAACTTAAAAGATAAAATTCTATAAGACAGGTATGGAATACGGTTATAATGATTATATATATTTAGTTTTCCTAAAATTGTTGAGCTAAGCCTAAAGTTTTTTTAAATTTATATTAAGAATTGTTGACACTTTTTGCCCTCAATTTCATTTAAACTGAACTTGCCCCCAATCGCCTGGTTATTAATGTTAACTTTGTACTTTAGAGCTTCCACAACTATGAGGGCATTTGCCAAACTCGTCAGCAATGAAAAGGAAATCCATGATATCCATGAACGGTTCTTTTCCGTGCAAGCTTGCAAGATACGACTGTACTCCGAACTACTACAACCTCCCCAGAAAGCAAACTTAGCGTTAGCGGCAAAATCCGTTATGCAAAACATCTTCCAATAGCCTCAACGTTATTTGAAAGTCGATAAATACAACCGTAATCTTTAAATAGCGGAAGCGTTATGCAAAATCTCTATCTGGCGAAAATAAATTCTTTAATCAGTTACTTGTTCTTCACAGTTGCAACTGATTATCAGTATTGCTATTTGACTCACTTTTTATCTTGGCTCTAATAGTCTTACATACAAAAAACACTCACATGAGAAAAATACAGAAACGCATGTCACATATGAAAAACAACGAGGATAGACAAACCTTAGTGACGTCAATAAGAAATATTAGGAAAACAAAAAATTCTTTTTTTCTGTTGTTACAAAAAAAGAAGTTCTTCAGGTGAAGGAAAGTGGTTACAGGTTTAGAATATATCACATCAGTATAGATGTATTGGTTGTATTGCAATTGTAAGATATTGTATGTTACAATATTATGATGTGAATGTAACAATGTAAATATTTTTTTCATGAATCAACCGAAATACGGATTTACACGACCAGATTTTCAACCTAAAAAAAGTCACTGGAAAAATAAACAAAAATAACATTTAGAAATGAATTTCGCAATGTTGTTCAAACTAAAACCATTTTAAGACCACTCAAAGTTTTTGTTGTTGGTATACGTCATGGGTTAAGGGATGATGAGCCTTTCACGCAAAAAGTAAGGGGAGAAAGGAAAATCCCAAATTGTTTGGACTCCAGCAACTTCTCGTTGTTTCAACTAAAACTACATTAAGAAAGTCAATCAAAGTTATTGTTACGGTTGTACGTCAGAGGTCTTTGTTAAGGGACGAACCCTTTAGAGCATGCTAAACTAATACTCTGACCGACAGTTGGGCGTACAATCTACAAAACTAAATTAACTCAGAGATCTGCCTAAAGTTAATTCCATCTCCCCTCGGTGAGCAAGGACTGGACGGAAATCCAACCCTTTGACTCTGGAGCATATGGCTTTATTAAATTGTTTCCGCCTCGGATGCCGGCAGTACGTTAAACTTTGCCTTGCGCCTGCAGCCGTAGTTGCTCAAAAATAAATCGATATCGACGACGGAAACGGCTAGTTAAACCGGATCTAAAAAAAGACGTTTAATTCGTGGACGTGGACATAAATAGAACGGTCGTGGCCACCTGTGTTCCTGGCTTTAAAAATGAATGAACCGACCCAGGCCGTTTAAGAATTTAAATCTTTTTACGGGCCGTGTAAATATATAGAGGTTTCTCCCTTAAAGACCGCCTTCCGATTATTAATTACAGGTCGGGGGTCAAACACACAGGATCGACGTGCTAGCACAAAATTGTCCGGATGCTCGTAAAACAATACAATTCTTTAAGCTGATGATGTACATATGTAAAAATCCGACACTATTAATACTTGTAACTTTCGTATAATTTACAATTAACAATTAAAACATAGTTGATAAACAAGTTGATAAATAAATTTGAAACTCCAAAGTTCAACGAAGTTATAGCAAAGTTAAGTATTTATAATTGAATATTATATTAATTTATCCTAATTTATGTCCATATTTTATAAGATAGCTAACAACAGTTTTATCATTGCTTATATGCCTTAACTTCTTATCGTAACGATGTTGAATTTAGACCTTCTGAACCGAGGGGAAAACAGCGATGAAAAACAATTTCACACAAGTTCTAAATTACTAAATTCTAATTACAAGTGAAATTAGAGTAATAATATCTTGAAAATTTTATAATGTACTGAGGAAAAGTAAATTGTCGTATAAAACGCACTGTGTTTTACAATGAGGGCTCACTCATTTTGTTGCATACTGTCAGTAAATTAAAAGCATAAGGAGCGTGGTCTATAGATAAAAGATACAGTTGGCCAAGTAATATGAATTCCAGGGGTGGTTATAGTTACTGCAATAAACAGAGGAGTTATTTAATCAACCGTCCCATTTAGCCAAGTTCGTTATAAATAAACGATCCCACTTGGCGTAAAACTAAGCCTTTGCTTCAGTCGGACGGCAAGTATTCACCAACTTGGCCCGAATCCCTCCGCACGATGTGAAGACTCGCCGCCGCCGCCGAATTGAATATATTCATACTACACTTCAGGAAAGGCCTGGAAAGTTTTACCGTTCTGAAAGCCGCTTCGGATGGAAATGGACAGGGGCGGAGGATAAAGTTTTTGATGCACGGACCGGAATAAGACAATTTTTATTGCCTCCGACCGACTGGGCCTGTCAAGGAGGAAACGCTAACTGCTTCGATATTCATAATTTTATATGAAGCATAATACGTCGCTTGAGAAAAAATTCCGACTTTGGCTCTGTACGTGATTCACTACCTTATGAATATAGATCAAGCTTTGTTTGAAATGAAGTTTTATATAACATCACCCCTAAGTACTGAATATTACACATCAATGTTTTAGAATTAGAGTATTAGTACTAGAGTATTATGAGAAAAAAATCAGCAGATCAAAAGTCAATTTAGTATATGAAAACGTCAAGTATGATTTTTCTATTCCTGGTTTACGGTTTGACATTGCTTTCCTGTATACTCGATCGTCCTTAAAAGGACAATGAGGATCTTTAACGTCCGCACCTAGCCTTCCGGCCTTGTCGCCTTTGACAGTCGTGAAATTCTGACATATCGGCTTATGTTTTGCCTTCTACTGGAAGGCTTGAAATCTGTACATAAAAAATTGTACCCTTCTCCGCTGATAGAAACTTAATGCAGTGTTGTAATTTGTAAAACGTAATGAGTGAAGAGAACTCTTGTTGGAAAAGACTGTTGAAAATTTTTTTATTTATATTAAATGAAATTGTTCAACAGATACTTCAGCTTATATAATTGTTTAAAATTGCAACTACAATAGGCATCATAACAACATAAAAAATTAACACAAAACAAACATGGAAAAATGCAATTTACCAAAAACATATGCCATAGAAAGGGTAAAAGTAAAAATTTTGTACAAAATTATGATGATCGTAATGATTTCTCATATTCGTAATTCCGAAAGCATTAAAATGCGTTGATCAATGGATTTTGAGTGAGAGGGATGAAGAGAGAAGGGAAGAAAAGAGAAACAGATGTATGTACTTTAGAGCTTCCACAACTATGAGGGCATTTGCCAAANGAGAGAGAGAGAGAGAGAGAGAGAGAGAGAGAGAGAGAGAGAGAGAGAGAGTGAGAGGGAAAAAGAAAGAGTCAGAGACTGAGACTTATATGATATGTAATAATTCAATAAAATAGACCAAGCTTCTGTTGGAGAGATGATGCATCCACCCTGCAATTTATTGGCAACTTATAAACTCAATAGTAAATGTATCTGTGTACGATCGTTACTTTTGAATTCAGTAATTAGTAATAAATATTTAGTTTTTAGTTTAGTTTAGTATTTATAGTATGTTAGTATTTATAGTATTTATTTAGTTTAGTTTAGTTATTGGTAAGTGTTTATAAACTTTAAACTTGCTCTGAAATTTGTTTTTCTCCTTGTTCTATTTTACATTTAGATTCTTTTTGGTAACTTCTCTATAATAGTTTTTTTTTACAATTTTAAGCCTTATAATGACAAACTAGTTCTGTGTGCCTATAATTTATCAAAAATCGTTTACGTTATAGAATTTCATGTTGAAAAAGGAGTAAAGGACATTAAAAGGGCTTAAGCGGGGGAAAATATCGCTCGATGGCCTACACACCTATGCCAACGACGTGATCAATTAGCCATTTTGGACTGCGTTTTTGTATAAATTGTTTGTTCACTGGAAAAGGGCGGTGGCCGCAATTACTACCAGGCTCGGATGTAATTAGAAAAAAAAAGTCAACGTCTCTTAATCGAAATGAACGGTAACCAGGCCTTGTTTGTTCTGTGGCGGTCGTCTGGTTTCTATCGTGGGGTCTCACTCAAGTGGCTGCTCTATTTTCCACCAGAAGGGCATGGGGAGGAGCCGGCGATTACCGAAATTAAACAACCGACGACGGGGCTAACAAATCGCCCGAAAATTATGGGGCAAACGTGGATGACACGTGTGCCATGAAAGAGATAACCCTCGTTTTCTTTACCCGTCCACCCCGTTTTTTTGCCTTCGTTAATCTTAACGAGGCCGTTTTATAGCGATCGACGGGATTAAAGCGAAAGTATAACGCTTCGTAGAGATTTCACCCCCAATTTCCCAGCGTAATCTTTTCACAGCTGAACTCGTTATGATCAAAGGGTGAATGCATGACAATTTAGATATTTTCTGACATTGTCGAGTGTTTGAATGTGATAAAACATCTGCAATCAGTACATTTCGATAAATTTCTATCAGAAGAAGGTCTCATTTATATGAAAAGTATTTCTAATAACACTCGTGTTCAATAAGTATTTTTCAACTACAATATATTCATTGATATAAAGGGTTGCTTTGAAAGTAAAAATTCTATATGAAAATATAAGATTAACCATATGTATTTTAGTTCGTCCTATTTGTCCAAAGAAATTATTTAAATAGATTAATGAGTGATATAATAATTTACGTAAAGTGTTGCTGAGAAGAAAAATTAGTGTAACGAGCGCTCAAGTGGCAGAGTAGCGGCGTATCAAGCCGAAGATCGTGGGTTCCAATCCCGTTCGTGCCATTGACTTTTTTATCTCAACTGAAAACTTGATTTAATTGTAAGATATTAATTGGTCAAGCGGACCACGAAACTAGTGAAATTATATGTAGATTTTATTATACATGCTGACTTATATGTCTAGTTCATGCACATTTAGCTCAATGAAAAGGACCGTAAACATTGGCTATAAAACAGTTTATATTATTTATTACATTTAATTAATTAATAATTTATGTAAGGTTTTTGGATGAAATAAAAAATTGGGGATTCGATCCCACGACCTTCGACTCAATACGCTGTTGCTTTAACCACTTGAGCTGTCGTGTCTTCGATCCACTCGGACACCATCTCCCCATCTCAACCTACAACCTTGCGAATTGTCCCACTTTTTTCAAATTTTCAAATGTCGTGTAATCAGGATTCGATTCTCGGCGACATATGAAATGGCCACGGGGAGCTGTTAGTGAAGTTATACTTTATTTTACTTTATAAATCCATTATATTTAGTGGTCTAATACCAAATTACTTCTTTAAATTAATTAATCTTTTTATGTAAAGTTTTGGTTGAAATGAAATGGCGTGGTTATGGTATATATATATCGGCTTCTCGCCATCTACATAGGTTGGTCTCTGATTGATACATTGAAATTTCTCACTAACCATTACACCCGGTTGATCCGCATGTTCTTTGATATGTTTTACTTTTAATTTATATATATATATTTTTTTTCGATGGTTCGCAACAACCCTCAGGGTTCCGGCGTTTAAAAAAAAAAAAAAAAAAATTAAAGTATGTCGGCTCTTCAGTGATGAGCGCCGTGTCAACGCCTAAACCGTTGCGGCCACCGACGCCCCCTAATTTATATTTATAGAACTAAAGTATATCGTATTAAAATTCCGAATGACAAAAATTACGTAACAACTCAAGCCCCATGAAGAAATTTCTCGACTAAATAATATTATCTGTAACAAGAAATGTTAACAGTTTCCTAGTCTTCACACGTCTAACATCATATGTTTCAAATGCTCATGTGACTATCATCAATGAAGACGGTGGTATCCTACACATTTACATACATATTTAGCCAATATGTGTATGTGACCTTCACCCTTCAGAGAATAACCATTGCTCCCATCTACTACAATAGTATTCCTCGTATTCCTCTTCAACGAGCTAATGTAGTCCGCTTGAGCTGTACATTGACAAACGACTTAATGGGACCCTCACACGCAACTCAAAATACAAGAGCTAAACAGTCAATTCAGACTTTTTAAAAGATTGCTGGATAAATATTCAAAACTGACTTTACATAATAAACAACTCATTTATATAAGTATTTTCAGACCCTATCAAACATACGGTAATGAACTTTCGGGTTCAACATAACATTCCAACCTTCAACGTACCAATCCCTAAAATAAAAAAACCATCGTCAATGATCTTTTCTGTGAATTCAGTCTTACCATTCACAATGACCTTAATATCAAATATGCCCTTGAAGTAGTGAAAAACCGCTACAAGAAGTTTCGCAAACAATTATCCAGTTACACAAACCCGTATGTCATAAACGTTTCATCCCGCACCCTTCCGAATAATCTACAAACGTCAATACCTCGCGACCTCCTATAATACAGTGAATAACAGTGAAAGTTATTAATGTTAATACATAAGGAGTGACTACTAATGAGTAGTTCCTCTTTTTTCTATTTTTTCTAAATTTTTGAGTTAATTTTTTCCCCTCTCTAGAAAGCGGCGTGGTCGAGTCCATATACCCGACCCCCATATAATCTTAACAATTTTTAATTCTCAACTAATGTAAATTTTTTTGGCAATGAAAATTTTTAAGGTATAAATAAAGTAGGCAGTGGGTCTGGGAATCGGTGAAAACTTGTAGAAACGGTACAGGGTCTACTAAACACAGTTCTTCACTGAAGATAGAGTAAAGCCGACATGAGTTTGAGTTGCAACGAAACCAGCTAGCAACCCATTAAGCTCCACATGTGCCCCACCCCAGTGCCGGTTCAACATGTGCAATGTAGGGTCGCTGGATTCGAACACGGGACCTTCACCTTACAGTGATGCGGCTACCGACGCCCCCAGACAATGAAATTCTTATTTTTGTTCATTGTCTGTTCTTGGAATAATTTAAACACATAAACAGTAATGCATTACTGTTCATGTAAAAGTTATAAAATATGAAAAGGTATTAAGGATTCCGTTCTTTGTGCCGAAGCAGGGGAAAAGTTGTGTCATTGATCTTTTTACGAACGCCGATGATATCGATATGACGATATTAGAGAAATAATCACGAAGTAATTTTTTAAAATAAAATTGGAATAACTGCACCTGGTCACGATGTGGTTGTTTCGATTATAAAGCGAAACACTCTAATTTGCCCTGGATTGCCTAGTGTGTTTCGCGTGCTCCCTGGTCGCAATTGCTTCCTATATTTGGAATCCTTAACTACACATTTTCCCCTTTTTCCGCCCCCCGTCGGCGGTTTCGGCTGCGCGTACTAAATTTAGGAGCGGGAATCATTTTTTAAAAGTTAAAATGAAGAGGGTTTAGGCACGGTTGAGGCTTAATTTAGCTTATGGCGACAACTATTTCCAACGGGGTCCTGTCAAAACACTTCCCATATATTTCACTTTAGTTCTGTTATTGCTCGAAACTAATTGATGCTCATTGGAGCCGCCTTTATTTTAAACTCGTGGTAGACAATCATAGACAATTCGAATGGACGCTGCAATATAGCCGCGTTAACCGCCAATCAGGCAAACCTTTATCCATTACCATCCGGATTGCTCGCCACGTATTTAGGCAATCCTAACGACGGCTCCCAGTCGGTACAATAGACCGGGTTCCGATTGTATTGTTCTAAGTCCTGGAGTGGACAATGGAGTGACAACAGGCCGTGCCATTGTTGACAAATTTGTAGCCTTTGTCCGAGAGAATTAAGGATGGACTCGACCGCACCGCTTTCTAGAGAGACGGGAATGGTTCGTCCAAGGGGATAAAACTTCGCCTTGTACGCATCCGCGATCCTCGTAGTTTTACACATACGAAAAACGGGTGGGGCTAGTCGAACCGATGGGACGATTCGTTTCGCTCCGACCACCAGAGCCGGGATAATAGACCGGGCAGATGGCTGGCGTTGCTAACGAAGCTAATATCCCTTTTGTAAGGATGGCACGATTCATAACCACTCCTCTAGGGAAAGTGATTTACAACTGGGAATAATTGGGATTTAACATTATTCTTTATTAGGAATCCAATCCCCGGAGAGGGTCTGAACATATTCGGCTCCCAGTGCTTCGTTTATCTTATCTCGACGATAAATCAATACAGAAACACGCTCACAAATGTAATTATTATTAATTGTAAACCGGTCAGTTCCCAATGGAACGGAGAGCATTCCTTTAACCCCACAACCTGTTAGGAGCACCAGGTTCAGTTCCAATCCAATTAAAAAAGTAAATAAACAAACGCTTCCTCTCTTCTATGTGTTTTACTTTAAATTAAATTAAATACCATACAGTTGCTGTTTGACTGTATAGAATATACAGTTTTTTTGTTTTTCTGACAAGAAGTTATACGCAATCTCAACACATAACAAGCTGGTCACATTAATCGAAAAGAGATGTTTATTTTAATAAATATGATTATTGTTGTTTTGGGTCCAAGAATGAAAATTATTGCATTACCGTCAAGCATTTAATATGCCTTCCTCCGGGCCTTGATTATACTGTGCCTATAAATAAATAAATACAAATGGAAATTGCCATATATATATATATATATATATATATATATATATATATACATACAATTAAGCAGATTTGGTTTTGCCAGGTACAATGCGGATTTGTCAGACATTATAGCTGACAAAACCAAACATTCTTAATGGTATTGACTATTTAGACAAGAATTTGTAAAAAGTCTTTAATAGTGTACTCGTATGTACAAATTTGCCAAGTGACCTAGCACCTGAAGCCATTGCCAATCATGGACCACATCCCTGATGCGAAAACATCAATATTACACAGTTGGTCAAATGTCTCGCCTGAGAAATATGATTATTGAACGTAATGACGTATATGTTGGAAATAAACGAATGTTAATTTTATAATTATTCGGGAATCGTGAAATGCGGTCTGGTGTGACGTAGGTTTTAGAAAAACATTTTCTTTATCGTGCCAACGTTTCGATCTTTATTGAGATCATCTTCAGGGCCTGGAATTTATAAACATTGTTTAAATTTGACAAATACATGTAAGATGTAAAAAACAATGAATTTATACAATGCTAGAGCATTTTAAATAAAAAAATGAATTTATACAATGCTAGAAAATTTTATATTAAAAAAAATGAATTTATAAAATGCAAAATTTTTTTAAAATCGCATCTCACGATCATCAAACTGGTAATCATTAATTTTTTGACCGATGAATGGAGGACAGAATTCAATAATGAAGGGAAACCCGTCGGTAATTTCCCCTTTTTTTCAATTTCTGCCCCCTTCGAGATCTCGTTTGTCTAACAACTCAATTCATCAGGGAAAAAACTGTCTAGGACTGGTCGGAAGGGCGGCTCGCCTCCTTCCTCGACACGTTTTCTTGATCAAAAAACCTCATCACGCATCTAAATGCTATTTCAATCGTTCGGAGGGGGCAGGATCGATAAGTTAATTTAGGGAGGAGCAATTTAGCGAAATTGGTTTGACTCTAATTTCCGCGCGGGGGGTGGATGAGGGCACACAAATATATACAGTTTGGACCACCGGGAGGAAACAGGGCGGAGGGGGGCTTTATTAAACCGGGTCAGATCCGACGAATTTAGGGGCGCGAGTGGCATAACGTCTTGTTCTACCTGCACGCTTTTGAGAGGACATGTTCTAATTTGCATTGAATTTGTTCGGAAGTCTTTCCCGCTTGAAAGTACACAAACTACAATGACCATAGATGTAAATTGCAAAAAGGAAGTGCCACCGTAGACTGGAAACACGATACATCCTGTATTTCAATGTTCATTCATTTACATTGTACAACTGTTACAAGTCAAAAAGTTACAATTTCAAATCACGGTTTCAAAAAAAAAAAAAAAAATCTAGGCCGTAAATACCTCTGCGTAATTACGACACCCTTTTGTGACATATGTGAGAGGGTTCTCGTTTACTAATTACACCAAATGTGGAATACGAACGCGCCTTTTGATCATAAGGAATGATCGCAACCAAAAATAGCCGCGAACCAATCAACCTAATTTTAGCTAGAAACTAATATATGACTAAACTGCAACTTATTTTTTTCTAAACCACCCTAGAAACCGTTCTTACTCCCCTTACATGGATAAACATTTGTGAATTGTTGAAGAGGGTCTGAGACTCAGGGCATATTATCGTTATATATGGGCCTTTTTAAGGAAAAAAGCAAGAAGGATGGCGGCCCTAATGCACTTTTATGCTGATAAGGGATACAATCTCTGGCTGCAAAGGAGTAGGTGCACCTTAGATCACGTGGATGGTACGAAGGCTTATATATAATGTCTTTTTTTATATCTGGCGGAATAGAACTACATATGTATAATAGAAAACCTGTGAATAATTTTTTCGAATGTCAGAAATTGAATCCATTGTTTTACAAATGCGAAATATGTATAAAGGGGTGAAACATCGACAATGGTTCACCGGGCGGCATCTCTGCGTGCGAGGGATGGTAATAACCGACACTTTGCAAGAGTATTGATTGGAATTGGTTAAAACGCGCCCGGGGTAATTTTTTTCTTGATCCTTGTCAATTAAAAGCATGGGGAGAAGGACGTATGAAACAGAACAAAAACAAGGACGCATCAGGCTGACCAGGATCACGGATTTGCAGCCGTATCGAATTTTCCCCCATTCAACATATCACACATCCCGTCCAATTGTTTCCTACAGTTTTCGGGTACTTCGAAAGAACATGCTGTTTTCACTTTTTTTCCTGAAAAAATTTCTAACCGTTTTAAATTGCTACCAGTGGTCGATTCCAACATTTTTTTTTAACATTTCCAGTGACAGCGCTGCTTAATTGAAATGCCATGGTTTCACATTGGTCTGTCTTTGATAAGTTTGCACAATACATCATTATTCTGCCATTAAATACCATCTGTAGGTTTAGGTTAGACATATTATTCATGTTCTTTACTATTTATTTGCACTCCTATGATGGTAAACTGGCTAGCACTGAAAGTTTGTACGGTTATGTGTACTTCTACCAAAAATGTTCGAATATTCGTCTTAAATGACCCTTTAAAGAAAAACATTTATGGTGGTTACAAATTTAAATATACGAGACTGGTTGGACCAGGATGAGATATAATATGAATTTCAATAAACAAAAACAAACTTATTTGGTTCATTATAAACTGTATTAAAACTCTGTAATTTTATATATTACAGTATAAATACTTTATTGTGTTTATTTTTGCTACTTATTGACTACTGTTTATAATCGTAAAAGTGCAAGCGGTTAACAATGGTGTTTCTCATAAGAAGATTTTAAAACAGGTTCGTTCAATATTGGATATATGCCCAGGGATGAAGTTCACGCCTGGCTGCAATCGGATCGAAATGTGTAAAAGTGAGGGTGAGAAGACAGCACTACCAATTGTCATTTCGGAAGTTGCCGCTTTCACTGCTAGAAAAGGTTCTTCAGCTCTTCAGGGCTGTTGTCCCAAGGGTACGTACGCCACATGTGTCCGATATTTCAAAATATAAAAATGAATATTTGAATAAGAATGGAAATTACGAACATAAACTTTGTTCGTGAGGTTTTTTAATTAATAACCGAACAAAAAGTAAACACTTCAAACAAATTTTTTAAAACGAGAATTTGCCTCAAAACGAAAAGAACATACTAAAAAATGTACAGCTGAAGTGCAGAAAAGTTAGAGATCAATTTTTCCATTCTTTTAACAAAATTTTAAAGCGTTTAAGTAACAATTTAATCAAAACAGATCTCTTATTCTATCTGTGACTGGCCTGATAACATAACTATTTAATAGTTCATTCATCTGACTTGGCTACTCAATATCATCAATCTATGATGACGACTATCCAATTTTTTAATAAAAAAAAGGCTTCTTGGTAATAAAACTATTACAAAATAACATTGTCAGGTAAAAAAAAATTGGTCGTCGAAAATAAAATCTCTTTTCAAAAAATTAGACCACTACAGCAAATTTGCATTGTTGAAACTGTGTCGGAAGTTTTAATCAAAACTGGCCACCATCTGGCAATGCTTAGTTGGACCCAAAATGAATTAATTATCGTTGTAGATTTAATAAAACTGATCAATTACTTTAAAAGATTAACAGCTAATAGCAGCATTCCACATATTGAACATAAAGAACACAAACATAGAAAAAAGGAAATAAAGGAAACAAAAGAAAAACATGAATAAACAAAGCATTATTTACTGTTTATTTTAACTATGAGAGCTCGCAATTACCTGTTACTAATGTAGAACGATAATGGATGTAATTTTAAACTAAATAAATTGAGCGTTAAATTTGTTTATCGTAGTACATCCATAAACTTATGTCCGTACTTGTGTACATAAAACGCGAATAAAATTTAAAATAAAACTGACCATTCTGTAAAGCTACAATAATGATCTCAACAAAAATAAAAAAGATTTCGGTTAAATTTCTATTATAAAGGGCATAAACTCACTCATCTAAGGCCAAAACTTTCGATTAATAAACTCAAAAATGAAGACACCTGAAATTGCACACTGTAAATGCAATAAAGACAATTACTTTTTAAACTACAAATTTGTATTCTATATAACAGTAAAACTACGGCTGATTTTTTTTTATCACGCTGTAATGAAAACTAAAAACAACTAAAGAAAGCCGATGTACGTATCTCCCATGTCTTTTTGTAAAATTTACTGGAACAATATAAATGTAAAAAATATATTTTACCACTTTTCAAGAAATAAAGCTAAGACGTACGTAATATATTTCTGGAAGAAATATAGAATCATATCATGCTCACTTATTTAATAAAAAGTACTTATTGTAAACATTAATTAATCAGTAACAAAACGTGAGGAAACATTTCTAAACTATAAATTTAATAAATGAAATCACAAACAAAATAAATATATTTTATTTGGACAAAAATTAATTGCTATCTTTTGCTCAATTTTTGATCGGTTTTATCAATAAACTCCGCACAATCCAGGATTGGAAATTATTAATGTTTGTCAAGTTTTTTACAAAAATAATATAATATTGCATGTATTACGTTGGGAAAACTATTTTGAATTGCCTTATTTTGTTATAAGGTAAGATTTAAAACAAGTAATCTCTGGCCAATTTTTATAAATTGTTGCATTGTGTCGACGATATTAATCTCTCTAATTATAAATATTACGTTTTAGCAATTGTGCCATAATTATTGCAATTTTTTATGTTTTCTACCTGACTAGCATGAACTTTGTTTGAAGTAAATTTAATCAATAATAAAATGCCGGAACGTAGCCTTCGTAAAGAGTTTGTGTTAATACTTTCTAAATAAACTGATAATATCACAAAACTGTCAAAAGAAATTAATCGAAAAACAAATAAGAAGAAAAAGGAAAATTAAAGAAATTAAATCTTGAGTGGATATCTATATTTCAAAAAGGTTTTCAAAAACGCTAAATAGAGATGAATGCTGAACAATTGTAACAAGAAATTTGTTATATTATTCACGAAAGACCAGCAATTAGTAGTGACAGACTCAAAGTTGGATCAAACCTGACTATTTCTGGTTGCTTTATTTTAAGGGTGGCAAAAAATGCCGAAAGTGGACCCAAGCTTCATCACATGTTGTCTTTTCTGTTCATACCGTTCCACCTATGTTAATCTCCAACAATATGAAACTTGGACCCAAAAAGCAGACTTTTTTCAGTCAACCGTAGGTTTGAAAACGGTATTAAGTCTCGTTGTTTTTACCATCACCAGCCCGGGTGGCCCTGTCGTCTCGCCGGCCGATCTTAGAAGCCGCAAAAACTCCGGGGACCCGGAGGGTAGGAGCAAAAACAACGGGCATCGCTGGCCATTAGCCTCCTGGTAGAGGGCAATTAGCGTTCCGAATATTTATGCGCATCGTCGTCATTCAAGAACATAATCTCGTAAACCACTTTTGCGGTGCATCCCTCGTTAATTGATAAACTGCCATGTTTGATATGGCATTGATGCTAAGGTCGGTGAAAAAGATACCAGCAAATCAATATTAATTTCTGAAACTTGAGAGCATATTTCAAAATAAATTGACATCGAGCAAGATCAAGGGGTGTGAATTACTTATTTTTAAGTCCATAGACTTTTTTCTTCATTGATGATATAAAATGTTCCCAGATCAGCTGGGAGCTGAGGGTATAATGTAGGGTAGGTAATAACGCACTACTTTTTTGCTGAGGTACACACATGTCAGTAAAAAATAACATTCACTCGAGATAACTTTGACAGAAACTATTAATAATTATAAACTAGTTCGACCGTGCAGCTTCCACTGGTGGTCCTTTGATGGTCTTCATTGCTGAATTACTGGTAAATATAATGTATAAAATGTTTACGCAAACAATTTTCGAGTAGCGGCCAAAGTATCATTCCGATTAGCATTGATTTCAAATATCAAGTTTTTCAGTCAAGAAATTTGGCGGTTTTAATACCAACATTGTTAAAAATCTCCACAACTGTAAGCCCCTAAAATCGATAACAGACTAGCTAAGGGTTTCAAGGAAATGTGTTTTTCCTATTTGCTATTCACACTGAGTTGTTTTCACTAAGTTTCAGTTCAAAAGGACTATCGTAATTCAGTAACGATGTAAATTTAACATTTGCAACAAGTAATCTTTTCAAAGATAATGACTCACCCTGCTTATAGTCCTTACTAAAATGTTGGAATTCGCTAACTGTATAAAAATTGAGCATTAATTATTATTTTTTTACCATGATTAAACGACATTTGAAAAATGGCAAAGAAAAAGGAAAATTCGAAAGGTTGTAGGTTGGGATGGGGAGTTGGTGTCCGAGTGGATCGAAGTCACGATAGCTCAAGTGGTAGAACAACGGCATATTTAGCCGGAGGTCGTGGGTTCGAATCCCGCTCGTGAGACTGAATTTTTTATCTCAACAAATACCTTACATAAAGATTAATAAGCTAAAGTATTTTCAATAAAAGATAACATATGAAAGTATTTATTGTGATTCATAAATTAGATTTGAGGCTAAGCCCCTGCGAAAATAAAACAAATTTTCAAAACCTGAATTAAATTTTCACCTTTAAAATTAACACGGCGTATTTAGCCGAAGGTCGTGGGTTCGATTCCCGCTCGTGACGTTAGCTTTTTCATTTCATCCCATACCTTACATAAGATTAATTAATTGAAAAAAGTTATTTGGTCAATCGGACCACGAAATGTAATGGATTTAATAAGTAAAACGAAGTATATCTTTTCTAAAGCTCTCAGTGGCCATTTCATTTGTCGCCGAGAATCGAATCCTGATTACACGACATTTGAAATGTGGCAAAAAGGAGGGAAAATGCGATAGATAGGTCGATGTGGTAAGTTGGTATCTGAGTGGATCGAAGTCACGACAGCTCAAGTGGCAGAGTAGCGGCGTATTTAGCCGAAGGTCGTGGGTTCGAATCCCACTCGTGGCGCTAGCTTTTTCATTTCAACCAATATCTTATATAAAGATTAATTAATTGAAAAAAGTTATTTGGTCAATCGGCCCACGAAATATAATGTATTAATTTTTTAATATGATAGTAAGATTAGTTAGACGAGTGCTTTTTACTATCAATAAAGAATGATTAATTTAATAGTAATTGGAGTAAAATGGATCGTCCTCGGACGGTCTGATCTCTTAATTAATTACTGTAATCAATTTAGCTAGTCCAGAAGCGTAAAAGCTTTGTGTAATCACAATCGGACGAATAGATGTCATCCTTAATATATTTCATAATAGCAATTCGCCTGAACCTTTATCTAACTTATATAATCTAATAAACGAACCCTTCATAAAACCCAATATTATTTGTTTGGATATATTCTTTTTTTTTTTTTCAAATTAAAACAACTCTTAAAGGAGCTGATCTGCTTACAATGCTGATTTAAAATAGAACCTAGCAAAAAAAGTAAAAATGTGGGTGTTATTTAAAACTCGTTGTAATAATATATAAGTAAGATTTTTCCAGTAAATCATTTTATGAACAACATTATATGAAAGAAAAAATGTAAAAGCAAAACAATCTTATTAGCTTAAATAGGGACGGAGTTTCAAGTTCTGTTTTTTATTTGTTTAAATTATTTGTTTTGTATTTAGATTCAAGTGTTCATTTCTATCCTTCAGTGTTTTCCAAAGATACAAAGTCATTACTTTTGTCAAGGTTTCATATTATTTTAAACGAGAAATCGCATTAACGCGACTCTTGTAAATGGGAGGATCAAAGGTCAACTGTCCATTTGTGTCGAATTAAGCGCCGTACGACGTAATGCGATAATGGAAAAGGTACAGAATCTGCAAAGGGATCGAAACGACAGATTACCAATTAGATCGATGGTCAAAGCCAGCTAACGACGTACCGGGATCCTTTTTCCAATTTCATTTGCCGATCTCGTTCCGAAGCACTCAACTGACATGTGAAGCTGTAACCCAATCTTCCGTCCTATAATAATACAGGTGTAACTCTAGACAGTTCGTTAATTGTTCGACCCTCGCTGGGCATGATCAACGGTTTAATAACTGAGCGGATACCTCAAAACTCCCGATGCCAAAAACAAACACAATGAACTGGAAGACCCGGAAGAACCAAATGAAAATACGAGACACAAACTGTGAAAAAAATTAAAACTGGAATTATGTTTTAATTCAGCAAGGTAAAAATTGTTAAACACTTGATTCCAATATGGTTTTCGTTGTTTTGGTTGTCTTTGAAATAATGAAAACTAGGCTATACCTATTTGCCTACAAAAAAATACATTCATTTCGGCCTACCGGTCTTGTTGATTCAGCTTTCTTACAATTTCAAGCTCTAAGTCGAACGGAAAATAATTTTAATTGTTGCATAAACAGTAGGTTATTGTTAGGTGTAGTTTGAACTTTGTTATTTATTACATCTATTAGGTTTCGTGGTCCGATTGACCAAATAAATTATTTTCAATTAATTAATCTTTAATTAAGGTTTTGGTTGAAATATTGACTTATTTATTTCGACCAAAACTTATTGAAAGATTAATTTATGTTATTTATGGTATTTCTTAGGTTTTGAGTAGGATAGCGGAACACTTCCCAGGACATTACATCTCGATAAAAAAATATGCTAAAATTCCGATTATTTCGTAATTTTTAATTACAAAATTGGACCTCGAAAAGAAATTCAGGAAATTGGGCTTCAGTAATAAAATCTTAAATGAAACCTGCGTATGACTTTTATACCACTGGAAAGCAAATGCAGTAATAGAGTAAGGGAAATTAACTTTGCGATACTTTTTCTAAATTTATCTAAAATAAAATTCAAACGGTTATAGCGAGATTCGAACCGAGAACGGCTAGCGTAGCAAATTCAAGTCGGACGCCAAAAATTTTAAGCGCTCTTTTGATATGCAAATTTTGTAACCAAATTTTTATCTGAAAATAAGTGTAATTAGATAAAGTTAAGTAATTCCTGCCATATAGGAGAGAATTACTTTACAATACTTTTTTCCGAATTAATATCAAATAAAATTCAAAGGTTTATGAGCAGATTCGAACCTAGAACCGATAGCGTGACAAATTCGATTCGGACGCCCGAGTCATTCGGCCACACGAGGTTGCACCCTAGAAGGCATTTTCACGCTTTTTTTAAATTTAAAGCAAGACCATTATACAAAAATTGCAGTAGTTTTTAATAGCAGTACCTGTATTTGAAATTATTACCGTTTAAAAGTTTTGAACCCTTTTGATTTTGATTATCAAACTTTTGCATTTAATCTGAAAATAAAGAGTAATAAGGTCAAGTTAAGTAATTCCTCCCAAGCATGCTTAATGACTAACTTGCCGGTTTTGCTGTCATGGACGATGAATCATCCAAATTTACAATATTCTTTCCGACAATTTATATAAAATTCGCTGGAAATGTTCACATTAGGACCCGGTACCAATAGCGTGGTGAGCTGAAAGAATGAACAGGGATATAATAATCTTCAATACAAAATCTAAACGACGTTGCGACATCTGGTATGGAGATACTTTTTTTAATAAGTAATGCTAATAATATATTAATTTAATTTTTCTCCTGGTCTGACAAGTGTGTCAGATTTGTTTATAACTAACTATTTGCTCAATGTATATTATGTACAGATAGCAATAAATAAAATAAACATCTTTAAAATAAAAATTTTTTCAAAATTTTTTTCTAACGCAACAGGCCAAGGCCAATCAACTATTAAAATCAGTAGAATATTTTTTCTACATAATTGAAATGAGCCTAATAGGATAAAAATAATTAATAATGCCATTGCTAAGACAATAGACATCGTTTGTACTAGGAACTGTTTTAAGAAGAGTTAAACTGAAAAAATCAGTAGAAGGTCAGTAAATTACACTGATTTACTGTGTATTAATGTTACAAATTATAACAGTATATAAATGTCAATTTTAATTAAATAAAAACTATTCAATACTTGTCTTTATGTCGTTTAATTTTTCTGTTGAAATATGCTTTTTGCTGCTCTAAGGTTTTTTAACCATTAAATAAAAAATAAAGTACAGATAAATTTCTATTACTACACGAACGCTATAGTTTCATAAGACATGAACATGACAAACAATTTTTTTCTGTCAAAGTGTATCAAAAAAATAATGAGCTTAAACTCAAACACACATTAACAACAACTGTTGTACGTGAATCCCAAGGAAAACAAACATTGTATGGCCAATTTTATTATCTTTTTCGAAAGAGGATTACCTCCCATAATCAGAGTAGCTCATATTATTTATTCGTCAATAATACCATTAAAAACGATTATAGCTTTTCATTTGGAAATTATATTTTAATCGGTTACTTGTTCTTGGTGTGAAAAGAAAATAATAAAATTTAACACACACAGATCCACTAACAATATCTTCACTCTCCGTAAAAATACCTCCTCTCGCGTCTACTTGAACAATATTCCCTCCCAGCTACGGACAAGGTACGGTACCTCGGAGTGTCCATCGACAAACCCTTCAATCTCAAATACGTCTCAAACGTCAAGAAGTTACGACATGACTCCTTGATTAACGTTCTGTTTCACCTCTCAAAAATAAAAGGTCGTTTTAAAATCCCATAGTTAAGGCGAAATTACGGACTTGAAGCATGGGGTTTCCATTCCAACGAAAGACATTGATGCTCCATTCTATGTATCGAACGTAACTACAGACACAAACTCAAATATTCCTTTCATTCAAGATGAACTCCATTCCTATTACCGCAATTTTCCCATCTCATTATTACTTGTTACCGAATTGAAGTATACAGGTATATATAAAAAAAAAATCATGGTAAAAAGCCCTTTTCAGCATTGAAAATTTCATACAGGATTTAACATTTTTAAGTTGTGCTGCTAATTTTGAATTTACAGTTAACTATCGAGAAAATTCCCTCGGACTCGGTCAATAATTTGTCCGTTGCATTTGAAGTAACAAGAAACCGATAAATTTTCCCGCCGAATTTCAGAACACACTCTCCGCCGGTAAGGTGTTATAAACATAATTATAATCACTCACCATTTGTCGGTTGCAGCGGGATCGCTATAGTCAGGTGAACCACTCCTGTTTAACCTGCAAACAAACAATAAATATTTATAATTTATAATTAAGGGTTATAATTTTTGAAATATCATCAAATGGTTTTTAAAAAAATCTCCCTTCTAACACACAATTTATATGAATACATTAAAAAGGCATTATTTTTTAATGACTGCTACATTTTACAAAATGTATCAAAGATCCGTGCAATTAATTTATGTAAGATTGTTTCTCAATAGTCGTACGTCCTATACAATTAGGGCTTTTTGACTGCTCCAACCACAACTCTTATCATCAAGAAATAAAAGCAACTTCTCCAGCCAAAATTACAGAAGTGTTTTTAACCATAGCTTTCGCTATTACTCCACTGCTCTTTATGTATCATCCATACACTCCTTGTTGTTGGTTAACTATTTCAAAAATTTAATTAATTATACACGCCACACCTGGCACTATCTATTAGAATTTAATTTTTCATTCTAAATTGCTGGCTCCAATGATTTATAACCCACATTTGCTGTAAATTAAACGAAGAAAAAATTATTGTTTATTATATTTGTTAGTAAGTTATGTAATTATTAAAAATTAAACTATTAATTGTATTTTATTTTTATTTATTTTTTAATTTTACGTCAAATGTGAATCGACCTCCGTAAATGTATTTTAAATGATATATTATTTAATGTTTATAATTTTGTTTGCATTAAAGTATATATTATTATTATTACTATTGTTATTACCATTCCTTGACCCCTGCATCATTAAGCTGCTCTCAATGTTACTGCACTCTCTCCCTCTCTCTCTCCTTCTAACAGTCACTCTTTTCCTCCTCTAACTGTCACTCACTCATTCACTTCCTGCCTCTCTCTCTGTCTCTCTCTCTCTCTCTCTCTCTCTCGTCTAATCCTAACTCACTCTTTCACTCACTCATTTCTCACTTTCTCTCCCTCTTAGTCAAATTTCTCGTTCTTTTCTTTTTTTTTCAAATTTCTTCTTGTCTTATTCAAATCTCTTATTCTTATCCAAACGGCTTATCAATTGACTAACGTTGATATGTCTGCTAAGTAAATTTGCTCGTTCTTTTGTGAAACTGGAACAGATCATTATGACATATTCCAGGTCATCAACCGCATTATGCGTTCGCAAAATTTTAGTCCATCTTTGGGCGATTTGTTTAAAGATATAAATCACATATGACAAATGATACGAGAAGAATCTCTTTTTATGAAATTAATGCTTTCATATCATGGCTTTTAAGGTTTTTTTTTAAACATCAAGGAGAGTTAATAATTTGGTAGAATTTATCTGCCGGGATATCCTCCCAGTCTAGATGCCATGTAAAAAGGAATTTCGACTGAAGGATTTTTAAACGTAGAATGTTTGACAGATTCTGATCATTTTGGTCTGCCTATCCTTATACAAATATTTATTTAATAAGCACTTCGTTTACAGTTGTGTACAATATATAAATCAGAACAATCGCAAGAGAAAAAAACCCAGGAAGATAGGCAAACAGAAATGTTCGGAAACGATCAATCTACAGGTTCATCGCCCACGGACACCCAAGATGAAATCTCAGTTTGTTCTACAACAAATAACTAACCTAAAAATACTTCTCTTTCGACAGTTCGCAGAACGTTTGGGCGGTATTTCTGTCGTTAAAACGTTAGATTCGTAGGATTTCAATGTATTATTCCTTACATATTTCTAGACAAATCCTAAAAGTAGCTTTCTGAAATTGTACTGTATAGTGTAAAATCCGTCTAGTCTCTTGAGACCAAAAGAACACCAAGGTCATACAGCCCCAAGTTGTATATAAACATCACCTTCTATCCACACTTATCCCGTTCGACACTGACCATGAGATGGTCAAATCTGCCAAAAATAAAACTACGATTTGTGTAAAAATAATAGCTATTATGCCAAAGAGATCGCATTTTTAATCAGAAGAATTTATTTATTGTAGCCAGAGTTTCAAGAGCAATTAGTGAAATCAAGCAGTGACATCTCTGATCATAAAATCTAAGAAGAAACGAGAAAGGTTTGTAAATATGGTGTACTATTAACAAAAATATCTCCAGTATAACAAATTGCACATCGTCAGCAGAGCCATACTGACAATCTAAGTATTTCGTTCAACAACGAAATAAAACTATGTCTAATTCTTTAAAACAATCGTGTAATTTTTGGAACAATCAGGTTTGAAAAGGAAGCCCAACGCTACAAAAAGGAGTAGCTCCAGGGAAATTAATGTTTGTTTATTCTCCTGAAGAATTCGTCCTCTTCTAAAGGGAAGTTGATTTAGAATTTAAAAAGCCGAGGGAAACGCTCTCTAATTGTCAGGCAAGTCAGGTCAGACCAATAAGGTGCCTCATGCCCCCGAAAGCTTGCCAGTGACACTCTGAGTTATTGAGCAGTTACCCGCAGACCCCTCCCCGCGGCCCATCGCCATCACCGGAACGTGAGAAAACTTAGGTCATTGTCTCAAACTTTTAAGGAAATAACTGGAGATAATCCTGTGAATTTAATTGTCACGGCCGATGAGGAAAAAACCCGCAGTTTCGAAATTAAACTTTAGAAAGGGCCCCGGGAATCGGATCTCTTGTTTTTTTTTCTCTCCTTTCCGTCCCGTCATTAAAGGTTGTTAATTTCCATCCAACCCCATTTTCTTCCCCTTTTCGGGTTGATGAAGGAAACGAATACTCTCACTTTTTTATTTTATTTTCAAAGCGTAGAGAAACCACTTGAAAAGAAATCCAAGTATTTTTTCAGAAAAGAAATCCTTTTGTTAAATATTAAAACGGGTTCACTAAATTCTGCTGAGATTTAATTCAAAATCGAGAAGGCTACATTTTTCAATAGGATTTTATCGACCTATTAAATCGCTTTATAAGACTAAAAATCAATTCGAAATCGTTGACGATAGAAGAAACCACTCACAACATAAGCTGGAAAAAGCTCATAAATTTTTATTAGTATCGTTACTAATTTAATATATGTATAAGTTTTGTACATATGTAATTTTATGATCCCATTGTCGCTCCGTATCCCAGGTCTTTCTTTTCATTTTATTTGAATTTTTGGTTATTTAATTCAGCAGCAACTGTTACATTATTTTTTGTTCACCCAAAGTATCTTACTCCGTTCAGCCAGTAGCTTAGTCGTGTTTTTTTTTAATTTTATTTTTTTATGATGGTTCACAACTGCAGAGGTCATATAAACCCTCGGAGTGACAGTGTTTATGAAGAAAAGCCCATTTGTAAGTATGTCGGGTTCGAAAGCAAAGTCGCTGGATTTGAACCCGGGACCTTAACCTTACAGTGATGAGCGCCGTGCCACCGCTGCGGCCACCATCCCTCCTCTTTGTCGCGTTCCTTCTAATGTTCTGGATTTGTGTAGTTATTATAGTCCTGATATAGGACCACATACCCAACATCTGCACAAATACACAATGTAATTATAATTGGTGGATAACGATTAATAATGGTGGATAATCATTCTACGCTGGTCGAAACGTTCTGCTGAGCAACGACCCAAATGCACTTGCACTTTTCAGTTGCCGTAAAACGAAATGTCAAGAGGAAAGAAAAAAGAGACTAACAAAATTTAAAAATTTGCTTTTTTATCCGTTTTTGTTTAGTGAATATACATTCAAACTCTCTCTGGTCAATGTTTACGTCAAGAACTTGACAACAAAATTCACTGACTGTTTGTCCGGGATCGCTTTTTCTCGAACAAAATTAAATTTTTGGAGCCGTATTTGCTGTCCTGATCTTACCGCATAGATTCCTGTCTGTATGTCTTCTCTTTTATAACCAATATTTAGGTGGTATTCTCCTCACGCACGATCCTGTTCTTCTTTGAAGACGACCGAGCCCCCTTTTGTGGCAGATATCATAGACGGTTAGATTAGTCATTTGCCATATTTCAGTTTCTTTAAATTTTCGGTTGGCATATTTTGAGAAGTGGTATTCTTTTTGTCTCAGGTTTACATAGTCCCGGGAATCTCTCAGACGCATTTGTGAATCCGACCTCCCGAAAATAATGAGGGTTTGAGGTTTAGAAGACATGCAGAGAAAGGATCAGACAAATATCCACAAATTTCATTATCACATTGGCAACGAGGTGTGTTGTGATAACAGGTGGCAATCCCTGGCGAAAGAGCGGCAGAGTGAGGGGGGAGTGAGAGAGAGAGAGAGAGAGTGAGTCAGAATGGCAATGTCGTGCCGTGTGAAGACTATTTCGTTTAGAAGAAAACCTTTTCAGGAAGAATAAATTGTTTTAAAAGATTTGTAAATCAGACAAATGAGATTTAATTGAATTGATTTTATTGTAATCTTAACTTGGTTTTATACTCAGAACGTTCGGTAAATTCGTTCAGGGTATGGAAAAGTCGAAGCGACACGTTTTGTGTCTTCTTTGGATCTCCAATGGAAAACTCAAGAAATGCAAAATGGTGAAGTCAAGGGAAGAAAGCCTCACGAAAGCCCACTGGGCAGGTGCTACCAAAAGCGTTGTCACTGGTCAGGCAGAGGTTGACGCGAGTACAGAGTAGTCAATGTTGAGTGGAGTTGATGACACTGGTCAGTTACTGTTTAAATCTTACAAATTAGATCTCTGCCCAGTGATGATTTAGAAGTTGGATTTTGGATGCAACAATATTGTTGGTAGTAAAATGCAGATGATTATGCAAGACCTTTGCCAGATTCTTATAAAGTGAGAGAGTTTTGGTGTGGACCTCCCACTTTTGTGGATATTAAGCAGTTAATAAACGATGTTTTGATGCAAGAAGACCTTGATTTTTTAACCCCCCCCCCAAATGACGGTTTCAGGAGAAAAACTCCTACAAATGATCGACCCTCCAAAAGAACTATATATCTCTATATATCCGGCTCTGAACAATATATCTTTTAATTTAATTATTTATATTATTACAGATGAATTTCACGTTTTGCATAAGATGAACGTGCAATAATAAAATAAATGTTCAAATAAAGATATGCTTAACATTTTGGCTAAATGCCCTAACCTGAGAAAAATATACGTTTTTTAGTAAAATTTCCATGTAAGACCAAGAAGGTGGATTGAATTTATGAAGGTAATAACTGTGTTTTAAATTTTTTTATAATTAGATTTTCAGTATGACAACTACACAGTTTGCTTTATTAAATAGATAAGTCCACCAATTATTTTGATAAAACGTTGTTCCTCATTTCTCCCCCACAACCACCATGAAATAATAATCTAGCCGGAGTGTGAAAAGGGCGAAGTTGGGCCTATGTGTGAAAAAGCTGTTGAGGTGATATGGGGGAGGCCTGATAAGCTTCTTTAAGAAAAATGACAAAAGTTTGTCGACTCGGTCAAATTTACGACCTCGCCTCACTACGTCCGCTTGTAAATGTGAGACTTACTAAACAACGTGTTAAATTATACATAAAATTAAGTTTGAACGAAGTTTAAAAAATTAACAACAAAAACACTATTTGATGTTATCTTACTATTTGTTTTCGTCTATCAAAGATAATAAATAATTAGGTTAAATTCAATTATAAAAACAACCTATTGAAAAATAATGATAACAAATTTTCATAACAATACTATCGATTAGTTTTTGTAAACATATACTTTTTTATAAACAATTTGATGCTTCTGTCGAAATTAATTATTTTTTGAATTCTAGGGTTGTACAGTTCATAATTTTATTTGATGGGAGTATTTCTATCAATAGGCAGTAACAGCTAAGTATTTTAGGCTACACGAATGGTACAACTGTAAAATATCGTAATGATTTTTACTACTCCAGATCAAATTCAAGTTAATTAAATTTAAAAGTGGTGGCCACAGCAAAGGCCACCTCAGTAGATTCATTGTGCTCCTCGAAATGTAAAAATGACTGGCCAATTCAGGTTGTCATAGCCTTGCAAGCGGCTACTTAGTTGGATCTTGCTTGCGGCTTTTCCGCTCATAGTTGCAGGAATCAACACCTACATCTAGCCTCATAGAAACAGTGTTCTGCGGTCTCCTCTTCTTCCTGCCAATATCTGACTGTTTCTTCCGGCTGAACTCCTATCCAGTGCATTTGTACAGAAGTCCAACCAGAACTCCGGTTCTTTTGCGGTTACCCTTTAGGAATTGTAAACCTTGCGGATGGATTGTCTATGAATCTCTTCACATTTCTCATGCCTTGTTCCACCAGGTTTTACACTCTTCAAGGATCCATTTTTGTACAATATTTACCTTTTTTGTAGCAAGGTACTATGCCACTTCGGGTATACAGAATTTATGTTGACTCTTTTTTGGCTAACGTACTCTATGTCCCAAAAACCCATGTTAGTCAGTGGCACCACTAGTACTATAGTGGTGCCACTGAGTATAGTGAAAGATCATATATATTTTATTATCATGATACAACTCATAATCGAGCTTACAAAATGTTAGATCCCTCGACGGCTTTAATTTTTTTACTACTAGATAAAGCCTGTTTGTTAATCCGTTAGTGTCCAATTCAAGGTAGTTGAGATTCGAACCCCGGACCCCCGGTGATGAGTCGCCGTGTCTGCGCTTTGACCGCTGTGGCCTCGGGACCCCCTATTCAATTTGACGCTTGCCCACTTATTAAATAAATAGATTATGATCGATTGGAAAAAACATTGCAGATCCAGGTTCAAATAAAGATTTACGAACTGTGAAATTTGTGAAACAATTTACGATTTGTGAAACATTCTATTTAATTAATCTTTACGTAAGGTATTGGTTGAAATGAAAAAGTTAGGGTCACGAGCGGGATTCGAACCCACGACCACGAGGAAAATTCGCGACTTCGATCCACTCGGACACTAACTTCCCACCTCAACCCAACCTTTCGAATTTTCCCTACTTTTTGCCATTTTTCAAATTAATTGAAAGATGTTATTTGGTCAATTTGACCAAGAAAACGAATGAATTCTATTTAATTGAACTTTCTTGAGTTTCTTTTTAGGAACTAGACAACTATCAAACTCATTTTCTTTTTATTGATATCGATTGCAGAGGCATCAGCTGCCCGTCGGAAAAGTATTTAGTTTCCAAAAAGAAAACGAGCCTGAGGGGGAGGCTGATGCCCCCGAAATTTATATCAATAAAAAGAAAATGAGTTTGATGGTTGTCTAGTTCCTGAAAAGAAACCCAAAAAATATAAAAAGTGAACTTTGATCGTTTCCGGCTATTTTGTGGTGCATATCCTCGCCGTTTTCATTATTTCTACTTTTGGTTCATTTTTGATAGACCAAAATAGAAAAAAGGATCAATCTTCAGTTATTTGCGTTTCCTTTCTTAGCTTTATCTGTCATTTGTTTTCATCTATATGAAAAACTTTTTTTCAATATGTCATTTATATATTATACATATTCATGTCATATGGACTATAGAATTTTTTTTCCATATATATAAATTAATTGTTTCAGTACGGTTGTAACTTAAGACTCGATTATTTAAGGGCCTATATCTGACCAAAATATATATTAACCCAAAGTCATCTTCAAAAATCGATTTCTGTCAGATCAAGTTCAGTAAATAAAACGAATTTCCACCGGAAACCGTCGATGCCAATTAAACCCGATCGTCATAAAGTGCCGACGAAAAGGGGTCCGGATAGGACGATGATATCTATTTGGTTATTGATGTCCCATGCGCAATATAGGATGATTTATAAGTGCTCCCGCATATTGATTGTCCCGCCGCGAATGAAACGGGCGCAGATGCGTTCAGTGACCGTGACGGAAGTAAAGTCGAAATCAAGGCGGCCATTCATTCCTATCTGGGCTTCATCTGTTCCGATTCCAAGCCACATGCGTCCAATTCCAAAAGGAAGCTGGAATTTATTATTATCTCTAGTCTTAGGCCAGACAAAGAACTCGTTATCGTAAAATAACCTCAGACCTAGAAACCAGGGAAAAAAGTTTGATTCGATCCATTCCTTAATAAATTAACTCTAATAACAATCTGTTGATAATTACAGCAATCTAGCTTAATCCCAGATATTTAGGCAACAACAAAAAATCGCCTTTTTAAAATAAAAATTTTTCAAATTTATTTGCTTTAAAAATTATTTTTTCATATTTTCAATGGTAAACTCTGACTGAAAAAGCTACAGTTCAAGCTAACGAAATAAATCCTAATCTTAATACCTTTTATCCAACAACGACACGCCACATTTCTCCCTTGTCCCTTATCAACCCTCATACGCCGTCACAATTAATAAAAAAAACATATAAATCTTTTTTTTTAGATAAGTCTGAATTTAACAGAACAAAAGAAAATTCAACCGAACGAAAATTATACCGAGTTTATGTTACTGTTATTGCATCAAGTTGAACATCCGTTAATTTTTTTACTTTCACAACAATTTTAAGCTCTCACACAATCTGGAATTCTAGTTTTTAATGAGTTAAAATATTTGTGTACGGGTTTCCTCTTACTGAAATCCATACAAATAAAAAGGAACGTACTACTCAGGATCAACCCTTTGAGAGCGCAAGTTCTGTATTAAATAAACAAGAACAGCAATTATTTAAAGTTAGAATATGTTTAATATAGTTTAATGTAATAGTAGTGATTTTTAATTAGATCGGTATAAAGCTGTTGATTAATTTCCTATTTTTTGATTTTTAGCGAGTATGCTTTGCACTGTGACCTCATATTATGTTTTGTATTGTAAACATAATTAGTTGATATTCAGTGGTGTACTATTGATATTTTATATATTAAAAGAGTAATTGCATTTGGTTGGATGTGATTTCAGTTCGTGTAGAAATTGTCCGGCATAACTTATTTGTTTATTTTCGAAAGAGATAAAGCCCGGAGGGATGAGGTCGCCAGGGCTATTCCCATACGTGCCGGGTGTAGATATCCGATAATCCTGCAGGCGGGGGTGGATATATATCAAACCCTTTCCCCCGGCCCTTTTCTCCACAGGCGAAATCAAAAGGAAGGGCACTGCTCCGAGGCATTTTGCGGCTCGGGGAACTCGGGTCCCTTGCGGCCCATCTTTATGGAAACCAGCGGCACCGGCCCTTTCTCCCTCGAGCAGAAAAGGAGAAAAAACTCTATTAGTCCGCCCGCGATTCAATTTCTCTACCTTCGGCATTTGAATAATAATAACCGGGATTTTCGGCAGGACAAACTATCCGTGGCACTTACGACTCGGGAATGGGCCCTTAAAGGCTCCGCTGGGATAACCTGAAACGATTTTCTTATTTATGCTCCTTTTTACGTCCCTTTTTTACCGCATAAACTCTTAATACACGATGTTTGATTCAATCTGCCCGAGACATAAATTACGTAGATGGTTAAGAACTTTCATATTAAATTTACATAATTTTTCCAAGTGGGAAATTTGTCTTTTTTAAGTATCTACCTTGAGTAAAATGCAGTGAATAACATCAAATAAATATTATTTATTTTTCAAATCATTAACAATTTATTAATATTAAAGTTAATATTACTTTTCTTTAATCATTTCTGACTTTTGGCATTTTATTAGCAAGCAATTACGAAAGTGTTTAATTGCCCATACTCTTTAAAACGGAATAAAGTTCAGTTTGATAAGGTTTCCAATTTTACACGATTAATTTTTGTATTGTAATATGTCCTTTGCAAGGATGAAAGATGACCTACTTTAACTTAAATCGATTCCCTCACAACTGTAATTATTGGGCCATGATTTTTTAAGTACTGTTTGTTCTGCCAGAGATTAATTAAAAATTCAGTTTTAGAAGGCGATCTTCTAACTGAAGAATCTTCTAAAGAATTAAGTCCGTTCAGTACAAACAACTCTAATTGATTACCTTTTTATGAACGGAATACCTATCCGAACAACCCCTAAACGATTTATTTAGAATTATAACGACGGGTAATTACTTCATTCCTCAAATGGTTATAGCATTTATATAGCATTGACATTTAGTCTGAAAATTAGAAATGAGTTCTTTCAGAAAATAAAAAACTATGTAATATTAATATTAGTAGAAAATAATAGCAAAAACCCAACAGACATGCATAATTAATATATGTATTTAAAAGCACAATTTAAAATATTTAAGAAACAAGGAAATAACACCTGGGGTAATTTTTCAATATTTGGGAAACAAACTTCTTTGTTGTAAAGGTCACAATCCTCAAAAATTTGATAAACCGACGGTAAATGGTCTTTTCCTTTTATGGATTAAAAGATTAATGTTTCAGAACGAATCCTGATCACTCTGTAGAAGTTCAAAGCCGGTGTGGATTTTCTCTGTAGATAATAACAAAATGAGCTGCCCAAGTAAATCAACAAAAATTAACTATGCTGGGGGGACCTAAACACTTTTTTAGGTTCGGGATCCATACAATTAAGGAACATCTGAGAAGATAAGGTAGAGTGAGAGTGAGGTAATAATGGAATAACTGGTGGTAAGAATCAAACAGTATCCCCGTTAGATTTGAAAGAAAAGAAATGTACAGAAACCATTAAAGGGAGTAGGAAAATACTTATGATCTAAACAGGTTCGAGATGATCGCCTATATCGAAGAAATAGTAGAAATATCGAGTACTCTGGGGGACTGAAAAAGACCACACTTCTGCACTTCAATGTTGGATCGAGTGTTGTGTTTAGGTTAATTTATTGGAATGAATGTAATTTATTAGCGTTGTTGAACCCTGACCCCAGAAATGTCGCGTACTCGGGGGGAGGGTGAGTATGTGACGCCTGCAGAGTAAAAGTAATTTATTAGCGAGAATGGTGTGGGTTAAACCCCGTCTCGAGAAATATCCGTACTCTGGGGGAGTTTCGGGTGGTGATGTATGTATTGCATATTATGTATGTATATAATACATACATATATATATATATACATACATTGAGTTGTCGGCCTATAAACCTACCACTTTATTTAGATGAACATCTGAGAATGTTTGGCGTGAACCAACAAGGGGTGTGTGTGTGTGTGTGTGTGTGTGTGTGTGTGTGTGTGTGTGTGTGTGTGTAGATTTCATAAAACCCGAACACAGAAGAGATTAGACTATATTGCTACACATTCAGCAGGATGTGGAAGAAATACGAACTCCTCGACAAATTGGAAGGATTATAAAAGCACAAAGAATGCGATTCAACATGTGTTAAAATGTGCAGTATAACTCAATCGATCAGTCAATCAAGATTGATAATGAAAGTAAAATAAACAGTATTCAATCGGAAATAATGGTGTTTGTAAAAAAACAAACTAATTCATGTATTCAACTAAAAACGACACGTTTGTTCTGTGACAGATAAATTTATTTTCAACATTGTTTTATTATAATGAGAGTAGTATGAAAGAAGTTATGCGTGAACTGAGGCAGACCCCGTGCAATATGAATATTGGTAAGGGAATTTTAGCCAAACGATTATAATAATCCCGTAGTGCTAATTTCTCCAGCGTTTATAATTTCCCCTAATGCAGACGTCGGGAAATTTATTAAACACCGGCCGTTAATGAAGACTGCACCATATACAAGGGACATTAAAACTCTCAGGTCTCCAGATTTATATATAATCAAGTAGCTATAATTCAGAACGGTAGGTTCATTATGGGTAATTATGTGGGAATGGAGGCAGATGGGCTCGTAGGTGGCGGTTGGCGTATTACTCGGTCATAATACCCGTTTCTAATAGTTGGAGCTTGGAGGATTAGAATTGCAAAGTACTGGGCGGTTTTCACTTAAATTCACCAACGACAGCTCAAATAAACGGGGCCGCGGGCCGTGTCAAGATTTCAGCCTGGTTGTAGTGCACTTGTAATGCGAGAAGGCTTCTAGCTTGAATAATGAATGTCGCATTTTTGAGCAAGTACAACTATCCACCTGAGTTATCAATTAACGCCATAATTGTAAAGTTTGAAGCTGTCAAGATTATACGACTTTATGTTTTAAGATTTCTAGTTATTCTGATAGCTATCGAACAGGAAGTGAGTTGGCATAGGGAGTTAAATCGACGAGCCTTAGTGCGAGGGGTCGATTACTCAGGAAAATTGAGTTATATTTAGATGAATTTGGTACACAAACATTTACTGATAGTCCAATTAAAAATTAAAAGGTCCCAGTTTATACAGCATTACATTTCTACTCTGAAAACACCATCTTTAATTGGGGAGGTATTTCGCAATATAAATAAGAATTATTTCCGAAAAAGAACAAAGTACGCAAATTACATTTAAAAAAGATCTCAGATACTGAATGTAATATTTAGTATTTTAATGAAATAAAACAATTACACCTTTTTTTATTTTAAGGGCGGCAAACTACATTGGTCATCACCAGCTCTCTCTTAACTTTGCATTAATTTTTTTTCTCTTCCGTTTTAAACCTTCTAATTTCTTTTACTGTTTCTCCAGCCAAGTTATGATGTTTTATGATTTAACAGTAGTCAAATCTCTCTTTTCTTTACACTATTGCTAGCCTTTCTGTACCTCAGAACCTTATCAATTTTGGATAAAATAACACAAATAACCAGAAAGACAGAAGCGAGATAAAAAGTCCGGTTAGCATTCAGAGTACTTGATATTATTGTTTTTGCGATAAATGAGTTAAACAGATATGGTCGAAGTGTCAAACAGTTTATTTATTATATAATATCAACATTAAAAATATTTACAGATAGAGGAAACCTCTATAAATACGAATTAAATACCAAAATCTTGACGCAAACAAACCAAAAGTTAATCTTGGCAATATGCATATGAAAAACTTACAACTTGTAATTAACAATTGCAAGTCATATTAGAAAAATATTTTGTTCATAAAATATATTCGTTATTTTTGAGTATTTTATTTTGAATAATTTAGTAATTAAAAATGAATTAATCAATATGGTCTCCTGGCCACTACATATGTCACTGAGAATCGAATCCTGATTGCACGACATTTGAAAAATGGCAAAAAGGAGGGAAAATTCGAAAGGTGATAGGTTGAGATGGTGAGTTGGTGTCCGAGTGGATCGAAGTCACGATAGAGGAACGGCGTATTTAGCCGAAGGTCGTGGGTTCGAATCCCGCTCATGGCACTAGCTTTTTCATTTCAACCAAAAACCTTACATAAAAAGATTAATTAATTGAAAGAATAATGATAACAACGAGTTATTAGTACTGTAGAACAGATGGAATGATTTATATATTTTACTGGCTTTCAGCTGAAAGATTTTATTGACTTTCATATTATTTGCTTGAGGAAATTTTCTAAGCAGGGATTTTACCTACTGAACTAATCACAAATACATTTATTTTGAACAGGCAGATTGAATTAAGCTGCATCAGGGAATATTAGTTTAATGCTGTTACATATTTCTACTAAATTCATTATTGGCTTGGATTTTAAGATATTTACGTTGCATTCGTCCTCTGCTCTTGAGAACAAAGAGTATTGCCTGGGTGCGTTCCTAGAAGTAGCACAAGCTTTTGACAGGGTGTGGCACCCGGGCATGCTTTATAAACTCAAACGCTTCCTACCCACTCCTTATTACCTTATCCTGAAATCCTACCTAATAGACCGCTGCTTCAGAGTGAGGTGCGGTGACGAGTTCTCTGAAATCAGGCCAATACAAGCCGGTGTGCCACAAGGGATTATCCTTAGTCCTATCCTTTACATCATCTATACTGCTGACCTACCTACTCACCCCAATACCATCATTACCACCTATGCGGATGATACCGCAATATTGTCTGTACCGCAAAAAACCTTACATAAAAAGATTAATTAATTGAAAGAAGTAATTCGGTCAATATACCAATAAATATAATGGATTTAGTAAGTAAAACGAAGTATAACTTCACTATCAGCTCTCCTTGGCCACTTCATAAGTCGCCGAGAATCGAATCTTGATTACCCGATATTTGAAAAATTACAAAAAGGAGGGAAAATTTGAAAGGTGATAGGTTGAGATGGTGAGTGGTGTCCGAGTGGATCAAAGTCACGATAGCTTAAGTGGTTAGAGCAGCGGCGAATTTAGCCGAAGGTCCTGGGTTCGAATCCTGCTCGTGATATTAACTTTTTAATTTCAACCAAAGACCTTACATAAAAGGATTAATTAATTGAAAGAAGTAATTTTTTCAATAGACCACTAAATATAATGGAATTAATTAATATCTTTATAAATTGAAAACATCTCATGGTAAGGACACTAATTTATGTAAAAAACAATACAATTTTTGGGTGACATTATATAGCATTTTAATGCAAATGTACTATGCACAACTGCAATACAAAAATTTAATTACGAATATTAATATTCTAAATAAAGGATTTTTAAATTGAATATTTTCAAATTTTGGTTCAAAAGTAGCAGCTGGAAAACCTTCATGGCTGAAGAGATTGAACAATTGAAAGTTACAGTTTCTGTTTCACCCAAGTAACCTCAATTAAACAAAACATACGGTTTCGAGGGGTTTTCACCCTTTTGTCACCCTCACAACTCGCTGGTACAGTTAGAGAGGGCTTAACTCAGAGGATTAATAGGATTGTTTACCGGTACTGGTTTCTGAGAAAACATCTGAACAACATGGGAATATTCAAAGATGATCCAATGAGAGGGAAAAGCAACCACCCACATCATCTTCGAATGTGACTTAACCGCTCAATGTACACATAACGTGGGATCAAAGAAAACCTAGGGAAAGGTGCTGTGGCAACGACAGTCAATGACTTAGTTCTCCTTAAAAGAGGAATCGACTCGACAGACTGAACTAAGGTGCTACGAAAGTACAATAAGGCAGAAGGTACAGTGCTTGGGGAACATAAACCCGCATTTCCTAGTGTACTTTCATCTTCCTCGTCACCTTTTTGTAAGCTTTAAAATTATTTGTGGCAATCATTAAAGTTCATTTTAAAAGATAAATTATATCATTATTAATTATATTATTATATCTTATTAATATGCCCTCATAGCATGGTTTGAATAATTTAAACAGTCGTCCCTAGATTGTAATCGCAAGTAATTTGGAAACGGTCGGAAGCTTTTTGTCTTGATACTCAATTTTGAGAAAAAGAAAAACAAAAATTGAAAATAACGGTTTAATTTCAATAAGAAATAATTTGAACTGTACACTAAACCAATATCTACGGTTTTGAGATTTAGAATCGTGCATTCTTATAAACTTCAGATTTCAGCTCGAAAGCTATAAAAGAAAAGTAGTTTGAATTATTTAAGCAAGACATCCATTATTACGGGATAATAAGCAAAAAGACAATTTTGCTATGATTTGAGGTTTCCTTCTTAATAATTTAACACTTTTAGTATGTCGAACAAAAGACGATAAGGTAGAATAGGATGTCATTATCGTGTAAGTGAGGATTTACAGCCCAGATATCCACCATATGAACTAAACATATACACATATAGATAAAGACGTAGATATCGCTAATGTTTGTGGTAAGTTCGTAAAAGTAAAACGGAAACCTTTGGAACTTGGTTGAATTGTTTTAGTGACATCTTCTATATGAGAGTTTGAGCGCTGCTAACAGACTTTTCAATCTGAAAGTACATATTTCTGACTAATACTTAAGTATTTTTCACTCAAATAAAAGTTTCAAGAGCAGTTTTCGGCTCCAGGTTTCGAACTAATTTCATCCAATGAAATGTTTTTTAGCGTTCTCAATAGGTTGTTAAGAAAGACTTACCACCTTACTCCCAACTGATCATCATTGGGTCAGCAAAAACCGTCTGGCAACATACCAACACAGAAGATAATATACTGAAGTGTACTTACTTTGTTTGAAACATTTCTTGCCAACTTCATAACTTAAATTTATTATTTTCATAGTTAAGTAAAAGTTAGTTAGTTGTTATTTTAAAAGTAAGTTTTAATTGGTTTACTTTCTTATAGTTTGAACATTTTGAAAGTAAATGTTCAGTTGACATGAAGTAGATTTCTTTCATTTATGAAATATGCTATAAGTTTGAGGAGAAGCTTATTAAATGTACAAACTTTTTTTAGGAACTATTGTAGATTAAATTTCTCTGACTGGAATTTACTGGCCCCGGGTCTCGATAAGGACGAATCCTCCAAGTTTGTTAGATTTAAAGAGGACGGCTAGGGTTTCAATAAACGTTATTACGAATCCGTCGGCCTGGGAAAACGAAGTCCCTCTCGGACCCACCGTGTAAAATAAATCACTTAACTCGAAGGAATTTGTATCCGGATCGGAGGGCCGAGGCTGCTAATAATCTAGAAACTTGAGGCATGACTTGAGTGATCTAGTTTAGTTTGTAGTCGAGGGTCCTTGACAAGTTTGATTCTGAGCAATTCGACTCCTTGTCATAGTGTCCTTAGTCGGCTTAATGCCGGGACTTGAGTTAAATCCTGTTCACCTCAATCGCATAATCCTTTCACTGATGAACAATATCTCAATTGCCAATATAATTAATGCAACATCGCTACCAAGGTAAGTCGATATTTGGTTCAAAAATGAGTAACAAGCAAAGGATTTTAGATAACAAAGCCTGTTTTTATAATATACTATTGTTTGATGCAAAAATAAAGTAAGTATTTTATTAAACAATAATTAATATTAACATGATTAAAAGAAATTGGCAGCGTAGGTGGGCCAGATTTCGCAAGTCAACAGCTCTGTAGATTGATGGCCCTTGGAGGATCTGACTCGTATGAGAAAGGTCATTCTTACTCGATTAAGGATAGGCCATGCAAGGTTGACACAAGGGCACTTACTTTTGGGCCGAATCCGGAGTAAGGTATCCGGCATGCAGAAAAAGGTTGCTTGTGTTTCACTTCATCGAGGGGTATCATTCCTTGGCTACATATAGCTTGTAGGAATGCCATATGACTATATGCCCATAGACCCTCAATAACTTATTGAGTGAATGGTATGTAAATAGGAAAGTGTGTATTTAAAAAATGAATGAGAGTGTGAATGGATTTGGATCTAGGAACGGCATGCCTAGCTGTTGACAGCACGCAGAGCCCAACCTCGTTGGCTGGATGGATAAGACCGAAGGTCTGACCTGAACTACCAACACCCCAGATACCTTGGTAATTTACTGAAATTATAAAAACTGAATTGCCGGTGGACTGCAAGAAGTAATAGGCTCAACTATGCACATGTGTGAAAATATAAGTAATAAATAAATACCCATGTGCGGATTTGTACCGTATCCTAACATAAGTTAATATTGATATCAAAACTGATTTAAATTTTTATTAATATGCTACCTAACTAGTACCTAAAAACCTAATCTTATCTGTAACGCAATATCGCCAATCAATACATATTTACACAGTTTGAAAAAAAAAACACTAAATGCTGTTTCTAAAGGTCATCATAGTTGATTCTTAAGTATTATAAACCTATTTCTACACTATGCACTGTTGGACATTTCCGTAGTCCGTACGTTCTTTCTGTCACCAGCGTGTTGGTGGACTGGGGTGGCTAACTGTTAGGGCGGCCGATTCGATTTATGGAGGGAATCGGGTTCTGGGTTCGAATCCCAGCGTTCCTCTTTGTATTTTATATGAAAATTATTTGAACAACGTATTGTAAAGTGGTTTGATCCCTGACCGTGACACCCAAACGACACCAACAAACAATAAACTCTACTGGAAGAAAGGATTTATATTACTTAAATATTAATTAAGGTTTTTAGTTGAGATAAAAAAGTCAGTGTCACGAGCGGGATTCGAACCCACGACCTTCGGTTAGATACGCCGCTACTCTACCCTTGAGCTATCGTGGCTTCGATCCACTCGGATACTAACTTCTTATCTCAACTCCACCTTTCGAATTTTTCCTCCTTTTTGCCGTTTTTCAAATGTCGGGTAATCTATTTGATTCTCGGCGACAAATAAAATGGCCACGGAGAGCTTTACTGAAGGTATACTTCATTTTAACTAATTAAATTCACTAGTTTTCGTTCACGACATTTGAAAAATGGCAAAAAGGAGGGAAAATTCAAAAGGTGGGGTTGAGATGGGAAGTTAGTGTCCGAGTGGATCGAAGTCACGATAGCACAAGTGGAAGAGTACAGGCGTATCTAGCCGAAGGTCGTGGGTTCGAATCCCGCCGTGACACTGACTTTTTTTATCTCAACTAAAAACCTTAATTAATTGATCAAGCGGACCACGAAATCTAGTGAATTACGAAAAAAGTAAATAAATAAAATAAAACTAAATGTATAGACAGACCACGGCATTCAACATTGATCAAACTGCTAGCAAATCCATTTTTCACTTTATCTACTATCTCTCCCATTGTTTTGTTAATGTTTTATTTTGTTTTTATTGTTTTATATTGAATATTTAGTGTGCGTAGAGAAGTACTAGATAACTGCAAAGCTTGCTTTAGTATACTTGTGCTTTTGCTTAAACCTTGAGAGTTTAATAAACTTACCTGTTACGCAATATCGCCAATCAATACATATTTGTACACTTAAAAAAAAAAATAAAAATAAAGATAAATAAATAAAGGCTGTTCCTGTAGGCTACTATAGTTGTTTCTTAAGAACATGTTACAAACATATTTTTGCTAATAAATGGTTTAATAAAATGGTGTAATAATAACTAGTTTAAACCTAGGGGGTGATCGGAATAGTAATTTTATTGTTGAAGCTGACGTATTTGTCGTAAAATGAAATTAAAAACAGTAATCTTAAGTAAATAAAATAACTGACAATTCGTTTGAGGTTAGGATTTTTTATCCTATGTAGCAAAGGTTTTTCTATTAAATTAATAATTGTAAAGCCGACTAGGTTTTTATTGTTTTGGTCGTTTAAGACTTAGTGCATAATTTTTATTGGAGATCGATCTTATGCCTAACGTTTATGTCGGTCGGGACATACACTATATATGTCCGCAGTGAAATATGATTGGAACATGGATATAATGCAAACGGCAAGCAGTGCCATTTGTTTCGTAACGACCCAATAGTTCTGCGCTACTTACGTTTGAGCCGAAGGTGGTCCAGCTGGAGACGGATTAACGTTCGGAATTTAATTCTTCGAACGACGCTCAGTAAATTTTATTAAAGCGAGGAAAACATGTCGCCAGCTCGTTTATCCTCGGCCTATTACGAGACGTTTACGGCCTGTAAGGAGTTTAAACGTCTGGACGGAAATATAAAACAAGCCTCAAGGGTTCGGACATCCAAAAGGATTTATCAAGGCACATTTATCGCCTCCCGTGACACATGAATGGATTCCCATCCTAAGGGGTTAGAGAATCGAAAATAGCGAAGAAGGCTAAAAATAAAGAGGGCGAAATTCTCCCGGACGGGGTAAGGCACAGACAAATTACCGTGGAGGGGGCGGGCTTTTTTCCGTCCCGTGACTTGAAGTTAAAGGACTTAACACGTGATACGGCTAATTCCCGGCCCTCCTTCCTAATTATTCCTGGGCAGGAAGCGATATTTTACGGAAGAGCGGACGTCGACTTCTATTAATAAATTCTCGAAGAAACATTTTTGACGGTGTTGTGTCCGTTAACAGTTCTGAAACGTGTATTTTTATGGGTGGACATTCATTCGGTTCTGTTCGGAGATGAGTTAAGACACCGGTGAAATTATGAATCTAGAACCCAATCTTTCAAACGGTATCGAGTATTTTTAGAATTTTTTCTCGTTGCCAAGAAGATTTTATCGGTAAATCTCAAATCCACCGAACCCTTAAATCAACACACTTAACCGGATTTATAAATCCTGATATCGTAATCCTCGAACGCCATTCGCAAGGGAAATCGTCAAAAATAGTTTTACCAAAGTACAGTGTTCCGTAGAAAACTTTATTTGTACCATTCCAAGAAAGAATATCCACATTCGATTTACTGTCAAAAAACATTTGATTAACATTTTGGCATCCAATTAAAAGTTACAAGACTAGTTTTATAATAATTAAAAACCAAGAATATTCCGTCTAAAATAATTTTAATTGATAAAAATTGAATTGACAAAACTCCTAATCATAAAAGTTACATTATTTTATTATAACATTTTTACATTTTTCTTGACATAGATTATCTATAATTTTGGTTTTGATTTATATAAGCTCAAATAAGCACATGCGTAGAGTTGATCCTTTCACTTCTTGCATTCCACCGGCAATTTCAGCTTTTCTACTTGACAATAACTTACCGGTAGGAACAGGGGGACACTGAAACTCGCTACTGTGTCCGAGAACCGCTTTTAAATCTGGCGGCATGCCCACTCGCACACTATAGGGAACCAAGGCACTATGTGGAGAGAACAACCACCTTGGATTTTGGCCGTCCAAGGTCAGACCTTCGTCTTAACCCACCAGCCACGTAGGTTGGGCTCCGCGTGCTGTCAACTAGGTCATTTCAGCACTCAACGCAATTAGTTCTTATACTCATTCACATTCTAACTTATTCTTAAATACATTCTTTCTATTTACACACCATTCACTCAGTTAGAGTGGTGTAATACTCGATATTCCTCCGTCAGCCTTTACACTTTTTTTTATTACAGCGGCATCCGACAGCTAGGTCATTTCAGCCCAGAGCGCGTGCGAAATATAACAACACGCATTCAGTAGGCATTTACAAGAATAAAAACATACACACTTATGTTCATTGCGCTCATTTTGTTAGTAGATGGAGTACTCAATATTCCTCCATCGACCTGCGCAAAATAACAAACAAATCTAATTGGGGTCATGGGGTACTTTTTATTAATATTCTGCCTTCGAACCAACACAGCTCGAAGGCGATGGAGATGCTATTTCACCATCGGCCTACCTCATTCACACTAATAAATACACTCACTTATACAAACTGTAAACAAAAAACACAACAGACTGTATACAATAAAATATTCCCAATTCCTCTAAGAAGACAATGAAACTCGCTACTATCTCCGAGAACCCCTTTTAAATCTGGCGGCATGCCCACTCGCACACTATAGGGGACCAAGGCATTTTGAGGGGCACGTCGAGCAACCTTTTATAGAGGACACCTTCGCGGGAGTTGGCTCACGATCAAGTGCCCATGTGTCAACCACATATGACCTACTCTTACTCTAGCAAGGTCTGTTCTTTACTTCCTGTTCAGGCCCTATGGGGGGGGGCACCTGTATGTTGTGCTCTTAACAGGCGAGAGCGTATCGGACGACCTCGTCCGCTGATGCTGCCATCTCACTCTTATCATTGCTTTTAAGCTCACTTAAAGTCAGATGGCAAGATTGCGACGGTCCAGTCGGGAGGGTGAGCGTTCCGGTTTTCGCCGCGTCTGCACGTTCGTTACCCTCCAGGCCGGTGTGCTCATGAACCCAGACAACAATCATCATTTTTCCGAGGCGCCCCATAGTTCGGCATATCTTCTTAACAAGAGCACGAAGGTAGGGTCCAGAGAGAATCTGTCACGTAAAGCCCAAACAACGCCCAGAGTCGGTACATACGAGAAAAGCTGAGCCTTCCTGGGTCCGTACCGCCTCCAGGGCGAGCCAAAACGCATACAATTACGCCGCGTATACAGTGCAATGCTTTACAACTAATTGAGGTTCAATGAGGTACTGAATATATTCGGCCATCGGCCCGATCATACTGCACATTCACTAAAACACAAAACTAACTACCTAGTACTGTTTACAATAAAACAACCGTTTCCTCCAAGAATCGGAACAGCGGGCCAGATACTCGCTGCCGTGCTTAAGCACAATTATTACATCGAGTGGCATTTCTAAGCGCTCACTACATAGAGCCTCCTCGCACTCCACAATCAGGTGGGACACAATGGTTGTGAACCTTATTTAACCATCAACTTCCCCCAGCCCCTTCCATCTCATTTCCACCCCTTTCCTTAGTCTCATGATTTTTCCCCATGACTTGGACCAATCTATTATCTCTGCAAAAATATTTGTACGTAATATATTCACATGAACCTTTAGAATAATTTATGTTATCAATTCCAAGGAGTATATTTACACAGCCTTTTTTAATTTCAAATAGGCATGCAATTAAATGATAAATGAGGAGTTGAATGAAATTGCTAATAATTATGAGAAAGTACCTATTTTTTAACTTATAGTAAAACACATCCTACATGTATTTGTTAAATTTAAATAATGTTTGTAAATCCCCGGCCCTGAAGGTGATCTCAATAAAGATCGAAATGTTGGTACGATAAAGAAAATGTTTTTCTGAAACCTACATCACACCGGACCGCATCTCACGATTTCCGAATAATCATCGACTAACGGTCACTAATCACCACACATTTATAGTAAAACATTATTGATATTACATGAATAAAATTCGTGAGGTTCTCTCTTGAGTGTGCTGCATTGTTCTTAAACTTTTTACACAAAAAAACCAATTGTGATTTTTGTTGTCTTCAATATGTGCTCATTACTGACATAAAAGGATAAACATAATAACTTCTGAAATCCTAATGACGTGAGCAACGGTTAGGTACAAGTGAACCTAATACATTTACGTTGAAAGGAAAGTTGGTAGAACGATAAACTTTTAAACTGATCACGAAGATAACATTTCCGTCACGACAGTGCCTGTAACAGCTCAATAGAAAACGGGAAGAAGGGGGGAAAATTAAATCCTCCTTTTCACACAGGAGGCTTTTTTTGACAAATTGAGCCACATTTGGACTTACGTTTTAAAGAAGAAAAAGAACAATCTTTGAAAACAATTGCAGTCTATTCTCGTTCGGGAGGATTTGTCATCCGGGCATCCACGGAGGGCAAGGCTGATTAGAATTCTACTTGGGTTGTATACAGGTATATTAGCAAGGCGGGATATACATCAGACTTGACAGTAAAAAGTTGACAGTCGGCTGAGGGGTACGGGCGTCCCCCTCCACCCTTTGATAGACAGTAGGACGAAGACAGACAAATTGCCTGGGGGCGGAGGAGACACCTCCCTGGGGCGGATGGCGACATCCATACCTGTCACCCGGACTTGAATAACAAAGAATAAATGTCTCCAACCGGCGAAATGATACATTTCCACTCCTTCTGCATGAGGCCCTTTTCGGGTGGGAAGCGGCGTTTGCAGGTAACGAGCCGGGATAATCCAGCAATGGCTGGATAAAAGAATGAGGGCTATTTCTCATAGTAGTCCGCCTCCCGAAATATGGGACAAATGGCGTTTCGGATGAAGTAGATCTTGGGCATAAGAATTATAAGCCTTTATCCCAAACTATGACTTATATTGCACGGCACAAAGCGATAAATTATTTATTTAGGTAAAACCAAACTTTTATACTTTCATTAAAGGGAAAACAAATTGCATTGGGAATTACTTGTCTATAAACAATTTAACTTAGTTTTTAATTTATTTAACTTTTTTTAACCTGTTCCTACTTGAAGGTAGTTGTAATATACTTCAACTTTAACAAAAAACAACTTTTTAAGTTGCTAATTTTGAAAGACGTAAGTTTCTTTTTAAAGTTAAACAGATAAAAGGAGGTAGACCCTGGCGTAATATCAAAAACTGTATTGACTACCAGATTGTATGAATGTATTTATTGACGCGAGTGGTTAAATATATATGGTGTCCCACGGAAGATGTCCTCCCTAGTTCATTGATTTTTTTTTAACACTGTAACGAAGTACGGACTTGAAGAATAAAGCCAGAAACACACTTACCCGATGCTACGCCATGCGACGCTACCCGATGCTACCCGACGCAAATCAAAACTCCGATTTTCCATAAGGGTGCATTAACCCCGTGCACATCTACCGATGCTATGCCACACTAATCTACCCGACGCTCTGTGATCCCCACTGTCCAAATTTTCGTCGGGTCGCATCGAGTACAGTCGAAGACAAAAGAACCGGACACTCATACTTTTATTCCAACTACATGTATTATTGTCGTTATATTAATTACAACATACTTATTTTAATATAAACCAAATTAACTGTGATTAAAAATTAATTAGTTTTTATTTAAAAAATGAATTTTAATGGTCTGGTAGAAAATTAATCAAAACACCGGAATACGATTTTTTGATATAATGAATTTAACTAACCATTTATTGTACTCGCTTCGGCGGTACATGTACTAAAATTGGAACAATTTATTATTACACGGTTTTGCTCATAAAATTTAATTAACAATTTATTTCATAGTTTTGCTCGTAAAATTACACCATTTTGTAATGTCGGGTAGCATCAGAACAGGACACTCATATCTTTTGTAGTTTATTTCAAACTAAGTACATGTAATTATGTCGTTATATTAATTACAACATGTTATTGTAATGTAAACCAAATTAAACGAGATAAAAAATGCATTTTTATAAACATTGTTTAATTATGATGGTTAGGAGTAACTTTATTTAAAACAATTAAGTTTAACAAACTATTTATTAGATGGTTGTGCTCATAAAATTTAATTAACAATTTATTACAAGCTTTTGCTCAAAATAGTGCATTAAGAACAAAAGATGCGTTGCGATTGTGATAGTGATTATTGTGATAAACGCTGTGGACTTTACGCGACGTGTGCTTGAGTCGGATAATTGTGCACACCCCACCAAAACGTGACAAGGCGTCGGGTAGCATGAGTAGCGTTTCATCGGGTAAGTGTGTTCCTGGCTTAAAGCAATTTAGCAGTTGTTTCTGCGAAGCGTTCGACCAATTTAAGGTCACCATCATGCAAAACAACCTTCAATTTATCTGCAGATTGACATATTTAAGTTGTTATAGGTGATCTCAAATTTCCCTAAGACCGATTCAGTCCCAACATAGCCCTGTTCGAGATTTTTTTAAGAATTTGTTGAGTTGGTCTGACTTCGATATTTTAATTTTTGTATAAGTTTTCGAAATGAGAGTTTTACTAGATATTCACACTTTTACGTCGACTAGTTACGATAAATACCACTCTAGAAAACTTGCGTTACATATTTAGTGAAAATGACAATTTTCTGCAAAACTGGATTCCAGTTTGAAACCGTATTCATTGGGTATTGGTACGTTTAGGTGCCCTACTGTCCACATGTCCAAAACGGTCTGAGTACAGTTTGTGTACAGTTTCAATTTGTTTTTTGTCGACATGTTAGATTTGCGTCCGAGTAGTTTATAAAGAAGTCCGAACAGTCGTTCAGTTCCTCTCGTGCCACATGAGGTCCGAACGTTTGTGACACTTCTAGGAAAGTCCCCGTACAGTATTCTTTAAGCCCAAAAGATGAGGATATGTGGTCTATAACGCGAAGCGCCTGCGGGGTTGTGGACTGTTGAGACGAAAACCAAGTTGGTGGTCTGGGATCCTTTATTTGCAATATAACTTATAAAAATAATATATACGGTAAAACAAACCTTGAATATTTACGCAACTTAAGTTTTACGTCATTTTTATTATTACGAAAATATTTAGTAATTTATTAGGCAATTTTCATTCAATTAAATAAAATTATAAAAGGTCAAGTTTCATTATACTGCGCGCTGTTTGCATTTTAATGCGGAACTAATTCATTTATCAATACTATTAAAAAACAAACTATAAAGCTATAGGTTGATTCCAAATTTAGTTGGTTACATTGTTTAATTATTTAGCTACGTTACTTACTCGATTCTTTTATTAATTAACTTTTATAAAACTAAATATAAATTAATTTAATAATAACACAATTTCTGAATATTGAATACAAAGTTTTTTAAAAATAAAACTACAAAAAAAAGACTGAAATTGGCATATATCACATGATTTGTTAATTTTATAAAAACTAATTGATTGCCTAAATTAATGGAATTGCACTTTTAGTGCCTATCTAAGGTCTGTTTGGTGCTCATCGCTTTCCAAAGAGGTGAAAACCCTCCGAAATAATTGTAATATTAAAACCAGAAAAGCCTTCTGGGGCCTGATATTGAGCGATTAATATTGCCTCACTTATTAATTATAGATCATCTTAGACATAATCTTAGTCCAAAACAGCAATTCGACTTTTGGGAATCACTATCATGCCCTGTTCAACTACAACATGTAACAATGTTCAGGCCTAATTTAAAAAATGTTTTCCAAGAAAAGAAAAAGGTGCAATGCGGCATTTTTGGACATGGGGCAAGAATTCATCGTGTACGGTACAAGGATAAGTTGTCCATTCCTACCAAATGTTATGTTTTTCCGATCTCCAAAATAAGACGTACTAAGACAACATACAATGGCTATCATGATGTCATCATTGAAAATATTGAAGTTTGCGTACGGCAGGGAAGCGTGCTCTATACCTGTACTACATATTATTTACCCATGATCTGCGACTTCTTGTACTCCCTAACTTTTCTCTATTGTATGCGGATAAACTAATATACCGACACTAGTCATGTGTTAGAAAGGCTTCGAGGATTTCTCAAGGAATTTTGACACTGGTACACAATATGGAGGATAAAAATAAATTCATCCAAATCAAAAGTTGTAGCATATACAAACAAACAGAATTACTACAACACATTACTCGGTTTTATCAATAATTCAATACCAAACTTCTCTACTGTGAGTACTTAGGAGTGATTATCTTTAAACTCCTCAAATTTAAAGACCATGCTTGTCAACGTGTAAAAATATTACTGCCCAGAACATCACAACTCCCAATTCCCCTAGAAAATCCACATTAATACGTTCAGATCCGATTAATAATGCACACTACCCTAATCAGGCCGATTTGGACATAATATGTTCTCCCGATAAGGGGTACTTGCACCAAGTCCTCCTTCCGGCGAACCGAACATCAAAAACTCAACTCTTCAACGTCAGGTTATTCACGCTCCACTACTTGTCAATTCGACAATATATAATAAAAAATACATGCAATGATACTTAGAAAACCGCAATTCAATAATCTTACACAAGATGGCTTTAGAAAACCAGTAAAAACTTCTCACCTTCGTCCGACAATGTAAATTTTTAGCCTTGGTTAACCCGATATAAGAGTTAATTTAAAAGAGACCTTTTTATCGAAATGTTATTACTTATTTGTACATAAAAGAATAAATACATGAAGAACAATGTGATCACTTATGAATTTATATTCATAACATATTTTCTATAATGTTGTTAATATGTTTTTATCTTGGGGTAATGTTCTTTTAGATATTTTATGAAAGCAATACTATTTTTACAGTATTTGTCATTATAATTACCGTGGCATAGTTTATCCGGTAGATCGCGGTGTACAGTGGTTAATGCGCCCGACTCATATTTGCCAAGCTACCGGTCCTGGTTCGAATCATGGCACAGCCCATGTATTTTTAATTGAGAATAGTGTGAAACAAGTATTGTAAAGTGGTATGACCTCTCGTCGCCGACATTTAATTGAGAATAGTGTGAAAGAAGTATTGTAATGTGGTATGACCTCTCGTCGCCGACACCCAACGGGTAATTGAACGTTGTTATCTTATATCACAGGAATTACTTACTTTATTATTTGTCATTAAGGTATTAAGAGTCTTAACTTTTAATAAAGGAAAAATCGTGTGGTAGACTAAAGTTGTAAATAAAAACGAAATTATTCAAAAAAGGGTTATGAGTTTCATTGACTCCATCATCCTCTGTGCTTTCAAAAATAATTGTATAATTAAAATTTAATTACATATGGGAAAACGGATGAAATTTTCGTCTTTACTAATTTGGGTAATAGCTCTTTCTTTAACAGTTGTTGATAGGCTAATGCTATTCCACCTTTCTTTTCTGTTATGTCGTGTTGATTGGGATTATATTTCTTTTTTTCTTTTCAACCAGTTTAATTGTAGGGGTGGAAAATGTATCAATTTATTTGAACACTTCTTCGTAGTTTCTTGGTCTATATAGGCATTCGATTTTTTCAGAATTTATTCGTAGCAAATCTATTTATCTAGGATCTAATTGCCTTGTTGGGCTTATTGTTACCAATGAGTCTTTTGTCCCTGACCACCTGACGAGAATTGAAAATATTTAAGTGCTGCTTCTTTCCCATTAATTTAGATTAATTACTCATTGGTGTAATTTGATCGCTAATATTCTGAATTGGTTTGTTAGACGCGTTTCGACATTTCGCCATCTTCAGAGATTTGTCTGACATAAAATGACCGGAAACGACCTACTTAACTAAGACACACTTTCATAAGAGACCGAATAAAGAAAAATACACATAATAAATAGGAACTTTTTGCCGGTTAACCCGAGACAAACCAAGAAACGCTGATATAGGCAGGACCTTATAAAAGAGACTTCTCTTTACAGAAATCACATAAACACAACACTGAAGATGGCGAAATGCGTCTGTTAGACCAAACCATCAAAGATAAGTAGACCAAGATGATCGTTAACGATCAAATTGCAGGTTTTTCATTCCACTGTCACATACTCCCCACCATAGTGACGTCGTGGTAGGAGATGGACGGGTGATAAGATTTAGGTGTATGCGACACGGCAAACAAGTCGGATCTCTTCTCCGTAAATTGGAAAATAATACTTTTAAAAGGGAGCCGTAAACTCAAAAGAAAACATTATTATTTCTGTTGGGAATTTATTGAACGAATGGTGACGGTAGTATATAGGGATATATATGTATATATTGTAAATAGGTTTTAATAAAATCTTATAGCAAAAGAGTTTTTGTCTTCTCCTTTGTGAACCTTCCCTTTTTACCTTTTCTTTCCCTTTTTGTGAGGAGGAACGCTTCTTACTCAGCACTCTGCCTTATTATTAACCCCTATATGTGGTAAGTGCTTCTCACACCACAAACCACAGAAGGAAATCTCGCAATGTTTTACAATAGCTGCTAATTTATAAAACTTCCCGGTTGGAGTCGGAGAAAGAAAAAAATTCAATTGTTACTGCTAAGCTTTCCACCTATTTTGAGGACATCATCAGGGAAAAAACAATCATTGACATCGACATAATCCAGGTTTTCAATTTTTAATAGATCGTTTCAAATTTCTTTGAAGACCAGCTCAGTCCCCAAATTGCCAAGGACTGTTTTAGTTTTATTAAGTGTTTTCTGCCATACTACTTTAACTACCCGTTGGGTTTTACAGACACTGTACACTACTGATAGCAATGTATACTGAAATGCATTTTGTTGATTGCAATTACTGGAAGGTAGAGGGTAGACTTAAAAATAGCCAATTAGAAGAGCAATATTTTGCTCAATGTTTCATGACAAGGTTTGAAAGTCCTCATACCCTCCACAGGCTTTGATGTAAAAACTGTGACCTTTAGAAGCTTGGAATTTAATAAAAAACAATATGGAAACTTGGATACACGTGTAGTTAGTTATTTTGCACATGTAAGTCAAATATTTTTTTATTTAAATGGCAGGTAGAGTGCTTAGTTTTTTTAAACTTCACAGACATTCACTAGATAAAGCACTTTTATTTATATTTGCAATCTTTTACAAATTTGTTGTTACAAATTACAGATATATAATTTAATTTGAACCTGATAAATGTTTTCTTTGTGCCAGAGTCAAAAGTCTGCTTTCTCAAAAACAAATCTGTCAGAACGAAGTGGCAAAAGCTTTTTCGAGACAAACTTTGAGTTTCCTCGCGGTTTCCCTTTTGACTCTGAGGAGCTAAAAGCTGTCCGATTCCTTTCGACAAATTCCTGGGCGGGAGGCCGCAAATGTAATTGCAACCCTCCTTTCGCCCGGATCGGCCCCCTCCGCCGCCCCTGGTGAAACCCCCGATTTTATATTGCGCCCCTCGGCGGTCACCGGCCTCCAGTGATTTCAATATATAAATTGGACTCGGAATGGTTCCGCCACCCCCGCAATTAATTATTACAAACGTTGTAGAAAGGGGAATAATTTGTTTAATGGACTGAAGTGGATCAAGCGAGAGGGAAACGCCCGCGGGCGAGGTATTGACCGGAATATTATCCCTTTTTTTTTTTGCGATTCGCCCTCTTACACGTGAATTAGAGCATTTTAGCCGTTTAACATTCCCGTTATGGGGAATTTCGCTATAATCCTCTTGGCTTATAATTCCAGGGCTTTGGATATTGGAAATCAAATGAAAAACCACCAATTTGAAGGATTGTAAACAATTTGGTGAAATCGGAATGAATTATTATCTTGAAAAACACTCCATCGGCTATAGAGGATCATTTAATAACCCAAAAACACACAATAGCGATGGCAAAAATTGATTTTTATTCCAAATCTTTTTTCCCTCTGAATTCTCTTTAATTAAAAACCACTAATGCTTCCACTCATACTATCTCAAATATGGTTTAAGCCATATTTATGTATTCATGTATATATTTTTTACTTATAGTAATTTTATTATTACTAGTTAGACAGCTTTAACAAATCTACATTGTCATTCGCAACTCATTTCAGCTAAACTACAGTCTCATTTATCAGAATTTGATGGTCCTTATTATTCTTTGGTAGAAGAAAAGTTCGCTTAAATCTGGATGTTCGGTGTATGTTCGGCTTATAAATATTTTTTGTCAAAACTGTAACTACATAATTCTAATTTATAATGTATAAATTTCAAAAAGGAAAAATCGGATGGTCACTTTCTTTTCAGTAGTCTAGACTCTAGAGGGATTTTTAGTTAAGATAAAGCTAGTTGTTATGTCGAGAAGAATATTCTAAAGGAAAGGGAGGAATAGAATACGATTATTCCTTGGTTTTGAACGTATTTAATATCGAGATCAGTGTGGATCGCCTGAAGGATTTTGGATTGCATAACTTTATTTTTTGAATTTTGAAGCGCTTAGGTCGTTCATTGTTCAGAGACAAGTTTTTTTCTGCGGGCAAGTAATTCACAAAGCAGTTTGTAGCTTATTGGGGTTGTGAAAACAATATGGCAATTTTTTTTTATGATTAGGCTTATATCTTTTTTACCATTTTTAAGACATTCAAACATAAGCAGATCATGGTGAGATTTGGATTTTGTTCCGTAAGTATTTAAATTTTTTAGTTTAACTACCATTATTGGTCGTTGTGTTGTTTGGTCTGAGGTTTTCTTAAAGGTCAGATCAGTTGTCTTAAAACTGTAACTTGCAGACAAAATATCAAGGTTCGATAAGTAGGACCCATCCATTAGAAACAAACGGAATATATACACCAACTTGCGGACAAGAAGACATCGGACAGATAGGACGGCAAATAAAAGACAGTTGCAAGGAACACATCAAATAGTAATAGTTTAGTTAACAAATCGAATTACGCGGATCAATAGATAAAAACTAGGAACCATCGACGATAAAAACAAGTATGAAAGTAACTATGAAACTACTAAATATTTACGTAAAAAACGTAACGTGAAAAAGAAGGTCGAAAAATGAACATACACGAAAATATATACAAATAAAAACGTACTCCATTCAACAGTAAAAAACCTCATAAATACAAATTAACAATAGCACAGCAGCGTTTACGTTTCACCAAGTAAAAAGATAAAGATTTTAATCCAACAAATACACCGAGAAAAATAAAAACGCACACTGCCCTTCGTCATTCATGACCTCTTAAGCACCACCGAAATGACACAAACTCCACATTGAATATGTCCAAAAGTCGAAACGCGTCTAATTGATGTAGATCGACGAAGATCATTGATGATAGGTAATTAATAAACTATAGGTTTATCCGCCCTCAGACCGCAGAAGGAAACCTCACAAGAGGAAATTTTTTAAAACGAAACTTTAAATATCAACCGAGAGAATTTAATAAAAATAGGATTACTATGCGTACTACCATACTGAAAGGAATAATTAAATCTTGTTAAAATATTAAATATTTGACTTTAGTGGTTCTAATATATTACCTCCACATAAGTATCTATTATATTTAATTGTTTAATCTGCATGGTTGTTATACCCTTCTTTGCTTATTGTGGTTAAACATTGTTATTAACATTTATTTTAACATTTTACTTTAGCTCTAATTTGGTTTCTTTAATGCAACAAATTTTGTACAAATTGATGAAAAATAAATGATAAATAATGATGTGAATTAGTAATGAGCTGAAGTAACTCATTTGCTCGTAATATGTTTCATAACAAATATTTGAAATGTTTATGTTGTGTCATATAAAAATAAGAAAAACTAATTGTTATTTTTATTATTAATACATCAAAAGTACTTTGTCTCTTGTTCGTTATTAAAATATTACATATTAATTATGGTGGGTCTCAGGGTAAAGTGTGCGTGTAGGACGTGACCCGTTCTCAACGTCGTATTTTTAAACCGACATTTTTTGGTATAGTTTTCGTCGAAAGGTGTGACGGTAGATTGTCGCAGAGAAAAGATGTTTCCTCCGACATCTTTGCCACCGGGACGGGGGCGAATCGATACTAAACCCCCCAGTGATCAATCTAATAGCCTCCCGTCTTCTGCATACAAAATATTGTTTTGGCCGGAACACGCTTAGACCCTCTCAATACCACGGGAATATAAAGCGGCGGAACACCCTTTTATGGAGAATGGAAGAATTTATCACGATTCGAAATACTCGGAGAGTGAACTTTTTTGGTGAGTGTGTGTGTGTGTAGTGAATGAAGAATAACAAAACAAAAATTAGAGCACAGGTTCAACGCAGTGACATATGACAATATCGAACAAAATCATGATTCTATATGATATTCAGTGATATAGAATGAAGATATGTATTCGATATAAAAACTTAATAATGTATGATTTCAATAACAGCATACATTATTTATATTATAACTAATCTACATAATACTACATACTATAATTAATACTCGGTTATAATTATATTAAAAGGTGTGGTGTTTAGTGAGCGGTAGTTAATCTAATTATTATTTGGAAATCGTGAAATGCGGTCTGGTGTGACGTAGGTATTAGAAAAACATTTTCTTTACCGTGCCAACGTTTCGATCTTTATTGAGATCATCTTCAGGGCTCAAAGTATTAGTTTTCTGTGTAGATGTGTCATTCATTATTGGGTGTCGTGTTGAGAGTGCCCCCAGTGTAATGAGACATCTACACCGAAAACTAATACTTTGACCCCTGAAGATGATCTTAATGAAGATCGAACCGTGGCACGATAAAGAAAATGTTTTTCTAATACCTACGTCACCCCACACCGCATCTCACGATCTCCAAATAATTATTTGAAAAATTAATTTTTTCTACATTAAACTAATTTAATATTTTCTCCTATACCCAAATGTTGTTAAAATATGAACGAAGTAAGTAGTAAATAATAATTGTAATTTNAGTGAGGTATTGGTACCCAATACTTAAAAATACTATTTCACATCACTAATTTTATGTGTGACTATGAAACTTTTTGACATTAAGTTGGATAAAGAAAAACCAGTAGCACCCGCACTGCTAACAACGTGCTGATAATATTCGTTCTGAGATTTGACTGCTATCTGCACGATAGATTATTTTATTTTCAGATTGACATATAAGAAAATTGAAGGATATGATCTGTGTGTTTATACATCGATTAGTTAAAATAAAATACCTTTCTTAACAGGTTTCTCCCCTGTTTTTCTCTCTTTATGTGCTAAAGTTGGTATAGACTTTTTTGAAACTTAAATATATTATTCAAGCGTCTAGTGTAATAAGTGCATCATATTTTCTCTAATTAGGTTATTCTTATCCTAAAATTTAAGATTAAGTCATTTTAGCGAATAAATTCACGATATAACGCTAAAAATGCAATAAAAAAATCAAATCAAAAGCAAATGGTACAGGATCTGTTAAGCCCTTGAGTATGAAGGGAACAATCGACCCTCACAGGATCTGAGTAACAAAAGAGAGCCCAACCTGAATGGACTCGAATAACAGGCTAACCCGGTTGACACACGGACACCTGCTTCTTGTCTAAGACCCGCGTATGTATCCGGCGTGAAAAGAAACACTAGTAGATCATTATGTGTCCTTTAATGGAAGTGATGATTAAAAGTGCCTTTCCACCTTACAAAGAGCAGTAGAGGAATATCACCATCAACATTGGACGCCACAACGTGTTTTCAATATATTTCGATGTCCGAATTTGGACCACTATATGAACTGATACTGCCAACATTTTTTTACAGTATTCTTTACAAATACCGAATGTATTTATAAGCATGAATGTGCAATGTAAGGGGAAGAAGCCCAGTCACTTAAATAAGACGTATAGTTGGTGAACGTGTTTGTTTGTGTGTGTGTGTGTGTGTGTGTGTGTGTGTGTGTGTGTACATATAAAGTTTCTTAGCTATGTACCAACCAGATAGTATAAATGACGTAATTATATACATTAAGTTTATAATCAATAGAGTACATGAAAGGATAGATGGCAACGAAGGTGCGGACAATAAGGCGAAAGCCGTGACGGCTCATACTTCAGATACGACTTGCTGGCGCAAACGATCAATGAAGAATATAGTAAAGGAAAGGTGGCAGCGTCAGTGGTCAGGGTCGTCCGAGAAACTCTTGCGCGCCAAGAGCATGATTGGTAGGTGGTCCCCGGATATAGCGCTGAAGAAGGAAGAGATATATGGACACTTAGTTTTAGGCTAAAGCCGGCATATGTGCCCAGCATGCAGAGAAAAAGTGATCAATGTATCCCACATAACTAAAGGGTGTCATTCTTCCATATAGAGAGCTAGTAGGAATGCTGCCCAATATAAGACCTGTGCTCGAGCACGGCAGCGAATCTTTCGATCCCTTACTGGGGTAATTCTGTATATCTTTTGTTTATTGCAGGCAATCCGATTGTTACACACATATAGTAAATTTGGTGATAACTGTTTCATGAGAATGTATTTAAATGCGTGAATTTGTGTAAAGTACAAGAGTGTCGACGACGGAAAATTAAGGACCGTATTGACCCTCAATTAGAATAGATATTGTAAGTATAGTTTTTTGATGTGGTGAGCAACGGTCAGGAAGGAAGTATTTTAGAAAAAACAATAATAACAACAACGAATAGAGTGGTTCAAAATAAAAAATAAATTTCAATAACAACATATAGAATTGAATAAGAATAATATTATTACCAAAAATAAGATAATATAGTTTTTAGAAAAAAAACCTTTTTCAATTTTTTCCCTAAGTTTCGACCTTTATTCCGGCCATCTTCAGAGCGTGGGTGAATTAAAATATATGTTAATTAGAAAAAACACAAATATAACTAATATAAATGTTGAACCAAGTTCATACTCACATAAAATCTGGTGCTATTCCGTTCAACAACACATGTATTGTAATTAACCGGCCCTGAAGATAATAATGGTCGAAACGTCGACAAAAAAATGAATATAGTGTTTTTCTAAAGAACTTCGTTCCTGACCGCTGCTCACCACATCAATAAAGTATTGAACAACCGATAGCTAAAAACGCACATTGTAAGAATAGTTGTTTATAACCGCAAGAGAGTATGATGGAGGGATATCTAGTTCTCCATCATCCTACTTGAGCGAAAGGTATGTAAATAAGAGGAAGAGTCATACAGTAAGTGCATTTAGGTTAAAACAGCTTGCGTTGAGGGCTGACATGAGCTGAAATATTGAAGGTGGCACAGTTAAGATCAAGGTCCCACACCTCCAAATACCGAAGTGGCCGATTCTACACATGACGTATGTACACAAGTGGATATATGGGCAAAATTGAGGTTGAACAAATTAAAGAAAACAGCTTACCATTTTACTTCTGATATTTGTAATGATTTATTTTCATGTAATTTTATATTTTAATTTACCCTAAATTAGTCGGTAAAAGTGCAAATTAGAATGCAACATTTTTTAAAACTTCTACAGATCTAGGCTACAGGTTTAAAAAAAATTAACTATGGAATTCTTAATACAGCTTGGTTGTTTTTAAACATTTGTTAATTAACCAAACGATTAGAGGCGACCTAATCTACAAATTTCAGCTTTCCCGGTAAACATTGCAAATTTAAAACGTTATTACTATGATTACAACGTTTCGGTTACATAGACTTGGGCATGCAAGCTGGGCATAGACGTTATTTGCCGCATTGTTTGCTTTGTTTTGCACAAATGGATCTATGTCATTGATTTATTGATTGGGCCAAGGGCAAAAGCACGTCCATTGGGTATAATTTAACATTAAATTCCGGATAAAGTATAATCAACAAGTAATTACGCATACTGTCAGCTATTCTTTTCAATTGGTGTACAACATAACGTAACATTTTGGAGGTCAATTTATTATTTAAAACAAGAGTGTGTCCTGTCGGTGAGAAAGAATGTTCAATTGTTTTGACTACTGCCGAATCCAATTTTGCACTTAGAATTGACAAAACGTTATGTCCTGTACGGTGTATGCGACCTTTACCACTAATTTTCAATCACATTTTTCGAAATAACTAAATTGGGAGTGTCGAATGGACAAAAATGAGAACGATCGTTGAAGTTACAAAGCGAATTTGGTGTTACCACGTTACGAAAAATAAAAAAAATATAGCCTCTCAAGATTAATTCATTGTAAGGCTGAATTAAATATAAACTTATGATACATTAAAAAAAGGTACCTTTAAGTCTGTTGAAATATTTGGGACCATAACTGCAATTAGTTCCTATGTAATATAAATCATTTGTGAACCGTTCTTTGTCAGTGATTTCGCAAATAAATGTAATCTTTAAATTGTAAACAGCTCTGATATGGAAGATATGGTAAATATTACCATTCTTACCTGTATAAAATTTGTTAAAGGAAGATATAAATTACTACTTTTTATTAATAACGTCATGTATATAACCATATTGTATAAAGGTTTAAATATTTGCGTAAAAAACAGTTTACTTTTTCTCGTTGAAAAAGGGTCAGTGATTGCCATAAAATAAAAGCTCTCAGACAATAAAGTTGAACTTCCTATAATAAAACTTTCAGTTATAGCTTTGTACTTTGTACGACTTTAAATTAAACTTGTAATTAGAAGTTGTTCTCACACAATTTTTCACGAAATCAGTCTTTAAAAATATAACAACATTAAATATTAAAATGTGCCTTTGAATCAATAATCATTTTTACGAACATTATAATACATTTATTCGTACACTTCTAAGATTACCAAAAGACAATATAGAAACGTATAAAGTTTAAAAGCGGTATAAGCATAAATTTGTAAATAATAAAAAAATGCTTAGATGATTTTTTAACATTAGATCAATTTTTCGGCACTCTCAACAAGAATGACACATCGGCACGGAAAACAAAGGAAATTTTTCTAAAACCTACTTCACACCAGACCGAATCTCACGATCTCCAAATAATCATTAGATCAACCAATGTAAAGTTTTATAGGCTTAGGAAAGATGTTTTTTAACTTTAAAATGAGGCACAATATCAAAAAGGTATAATAGTTTTCGTATAAACGAGAAGAGAAGAGAAGAGAAGAGAAGAGAAGAGAGAGAGAGAGAAGGANAGAGAGAGAGAGAGAGAGAGAGAGAGAGAGAGAGAGAGGAGAAGAGAAGACAAGGGGAGAGAGAGAGAGAGAAGAGAGAAAAAGAAAAAGAGAGAAAGAGGGAGAGAAAGAAAGAAAGAGTGAGAGGAGTGGAGAAGAGAAGAGAGAGAGAGGGAGGGAGAGAGAGGGAGAGAGAGAGAGAGAGAGAGAGAGAGAAAGGGAGAGAAGGGAGAGAGAGCGAGTGTGAGAGGGCGGGGTTGGGACCCAAGCTTTTTAATTTCCATACCGCGTTTGCCAGATTGTAAAATGGGGTTGACCGAGGGGCGGAAAAAATGAAATAATAAAATAAAGAGTGGAAGTTAAAGGCCAGTTTAGGTCCCTTCATTAGGTAGAAAGGGGGCCAGCGTAACTGCGAATACATAATGTATTCTTTCCTCGAATGGATAGTCCAATATGAAATATGTAGTCATTAACGGGAGGGAGGGAGCCATTAAGTAATTGTCCCGGAAAAGGCAGTTCACATCTACATTTCCGTTTAAAACGTTCCTAGTGACAAAACAGTCCGGATCAATATTATAGGTCTAGATCCTCTCTCTTCCAACTTTGGCAGTAAATTTAAATTACACTTACAACCCCTTTCGGAAAAAAAACTAAAACAAAATTAAAAAAGGCTTTTATTCCCCCAGCCATTGTGTGCTCCACTACAACGTATTTATCATAAAGTTAAGAAAGATTAGTCGACCATTTTTTTGATATCTGGCTTTTTAATTAAACAACTTTCCACTCTTCTGTATAGCATTTTTTCTTATTATCCGGCCTGGCAGTTCAGGGAAAAACGAACGAGCTTTTAAATCGACGCGAGGATACAAATACTTTTCAACTTTATCGCAAACGCGTGAATCGCCGGGAAATGCTTAATTTTACTTTATCTTATGAAATTTTCATCGAATAACCTTTTTATCTATTCATATCCAGTTTATTCGCAACTTGTTACTTTCGGAATATCAATACTTTATATAAATGTTCGTACACGCCTTTATAAAAACATTTTAAGTTCAAATAAGAAATGTGGTGTAATCAGACAAAAGGGGAGCAACTAGAAACATTTGATATTTGTTCAGATCATTTTTAGTAAGTAAACTAAAGGAAGATCGAAAACAGAACATTGGAAAAAATATTTCTTGTAAATTAGAACCTCCCAAAGGTTACTCACAATTCCCAATTTTATCAATAAAATAATCAAATTGAAAATGTATGAACAATAAATGATATTAAACAAGTGAGAGGTCATCAATAAATTTAATTCTGTAAGTTTTGAATAATAAGGATGACAAGTTGGGTTTTGGCTACTAGAAAAGTCATGTCTAGGAACGATCAGTTATCAGTAAATAGTAACAAAGTTAAGTTGTAAGTGATTTATCTAATTGAATCTCACATTAACTTTCTGGACGTATTCAAGCCATGTTAGATGGATTTGTCTTAAATTTTTTTAAACATAAAATGGGACGGTAATATTTTTCTAGGCAGTTACTTCAAATTACTCTTCAAAATTGTCGAAAATTTCAGTTTTGTTAAATAATATTTTCGGTTTATATGTTAATAATAAATCACTTTGTTGTAAAATTATAGTAAGCTTTTTGTGGGTTGAATTATTAAAGGTTGTTTACTTGGCAGTATTTTCATTATTTACTATTGTTCAAGGTATGTCTCTTCAGCAAACATGTTCTTCTTTCTGTTAATTCGACTACATGTGCCCTACACCGCCAAAATTATAAATAAAACATACGATAACAGATATTTTATTTAGAAAGTAAACTCTTTGGTAAATTTGTGGTTGCCTTTTTTTTCGTAAAATGCCTAGACAATTGAATAAACCGATTTGTCAACGTGTTTACATAAGATTGACGTGTTTATATAATTAATATTGTATTCATTTGTACGATGATTGTATTTACTTACATGGATCATGAAAGGCCTTGTTGCCTTGGATCGTCTAGAGATTTTATTGTGTTAAGTTCATTTTAAGCCCGCAGCATACATATGCTGTTCATAGTTTGCTCTCTGGATATTAACGATAAAATTATGCCTAAAATGTTCGGCATTTAAGAAAAACAACTTTTTCTTGTTCTAACACATGAAAATGATTAAAAATCTTGCCTGCATAACGTGCCTAGTGCTCAAAAGAACTGACTCTGAAAAATCCCTTATCATAAATTACAAGATTTATTTGTTTTTAAGAGTTTTTTCATCAAACACAGGATTAACTTTTATTAGGAATTTATTGTTTGTTGACGCAAACGACAAATTAAATTCGGTTATCTCATATGTTATATGTTATTATCTCTTATCACTGTCAGAAATCCGTCTGTCTCACAATGCGTCTGTACATGCCTGAATTACTGTTGCTATTGTTTTTAGACTCAAGCTTAAAACGCTAAATGTTTATTATATTAAAGGTAACATTTAATTAATCCTTATTATGTTGAAATATCTCAATTTTAAGTTGCGTTGCAATCATCGAACGGATACTCTAAGTAAAGTAAGTGAGGTGAAGTAATTCATGTTATACAGGAGGGGTTAACGTCAAACTACCCGTTAGGTGTCACGGACAAGAGTTATATCAGTTCACAATTCAGTGTTCATATTATTCTTAAATAAAATTGCATGGCTAAGCCGGGATTCGAACCTAGAACTCCTAGCGTGGCCAAATACGAGTCGGATACCCAAACCATTCGGCCAACGCGGTCCCCCGGGATAAACTAATATGATCTGAACTACTCATTTCTGCATTAGATATATTCACACAATTATCTCACATGTGATTTTAAACTAATGTTCTACGTAACGTAAATCCATTTATTTACTTTCGCAAAATGATTAGTACAAATTAATTTGAAGTAAATGCACTGTTTATTTATTTTTTATGATATGATTAAAGAAAACGGTGCACTGATATGAAAGTGATTTTATTTAATCCACCATTAAACTGTCGTCACTAGACCTCAGATTTGATGAATGACATCTCTAACCAAACTGATTTGAATTTAACATTTGCACATTACAACTTTTGTAAATGTAAAACACAATGATCGACGATGGACCGAACGATTGAATTACACTATGCCCTAAAAACAGACGGAAGCTGCTGTAAAACAGGCATAGCCTGTCAAAGATCAACGAGGGCAGTTCATACCGGGAGATAATCAGTTTTTTAATTTCACCCCGGTTGCATTTTTAATACTGTTTTTTATTGGGCACGCGGGAGAACCAAGGTTTTATTTGTTTCGCCGAACGACTCACGAGAGAATGGCTTTTTGTACGTTCAAATAGTCACACATAATGGAGAGAAAAGGTACTTTTATTTTTTAAATGGAACGAATTTAAAAGTAAATATTGTACCTGGGTATAGTAAAAATCAAAAGGCCGAAAACATTTACTTTCCCAACATAACCTTCTAGAAGAATGGTGATTTATTTCATTTCAATTTATTTCATTTCATTCCTTTTAGACGTTAGACGTTTTATTTGCTTTTTCATGTATGCCAAAGAGAAAGGGTAAATTTCGGATGTACTCTTTTCTCTGTTTCTACTATGCTTACAAAAGTTTTTTTAATTGTTCATTTATTTATTTTTAAACTAAAATTGCCATTGGTAATTTTGTGAGATTTCTCCCTGTGATCTGCGAGAGATAAACCGGTTTGGTAAATTTGGTCAGTCTGTCAGATCTAACGATCAGTGACGACCAAATTACAGGTTATTTAATTGTTAGTTAAACCTCTATTTAACACGTCTATTGGTTTACCAATGTTATTCAATATTCTTGTTTTATAAAACTAATTATTCGTATGAACCTATGAAAAAAGTACTAACTTGTATGATCTTTGTAAGTGACAAGTATACAAATTATCCGGTCTAGTTCTTTTAAGAAAATTAGTTAAAACGGTTAGTATATTTTTTGTAATCCAGAAGTTTATATTATGTTTAAATTTTGTACATGTTGAATTATATTCATTTCACCATCCTTTCTTAAATCCTTAGTGCCTTTGCTAGTATAATTTTTATTTTATTTCATTGTTTTAGTCATCTTAAAATAACAATATTCGCGATATTTTAACTGTACAAAAAAGTGAAAAGTTTTTCCTTGTATAATATCTTATTGTTCAACTTCTATTTGAACAGAAGACCTTCGAAGTTAGAACTTTTGTTTCGAAAATAAATTGTTTTCAACATCTACACTGTTCAACATTCCGGTATTATGCATATTCGATTGTTAACGCGATAATAGTAACCATAAAGTAATGTAAATACAATTTTTAATGTACAAAAAATAATCCAGTAAATAAAAACTACCGTCAAATCTTGAAAAGTCTTTTATCTTTAGATTGGCTTTTCAGTTAAATTTTACTCAATAACAAATAAAACTTCGTATTAATCTTGAATTCTAGTCATGTTTAATTTTATTTTTACGTATCTTCTCCCGGATTGATTTTTTCATTAATGTTTATTTTTCCTTTTTTTAAAGAAATATATTCAGAAACAACATTATTTTTATTATAGTATTTCGTTTTTACTATCAGTATCGATGTATCGAACTAATAAAACTTTTGGTAACACAAATTTTATTTTTTGTTGTTTTTATTTAAGCAGCAAAACTATCATTAAAAATGTGATGAAGTTGAAAAATGATTAAAAGTATTCTTGTAATTTTGTAAAAATATTTTTAATTTCAGCGTAGATGTTGTATTTTATATAAATAAAATTTCATTTTCGATTTTTAAAACATGTCATAACAAACATGTTTATAAACCGCATATCTTATTATATTATTATATTAGTATGATTGTGTTCATTTTTCAAAACTGCACCTTGATAGAAATGACGTTATTGATTTCTAGTCGCGTGTTAAAAAAATTATTATTTGGTTTGTGATAGTTTTCAGCCAATGGTCAATGTTTTTCCTTTTTCAGGATTGCATTTATGTGGAGGTGCCTTTCGAAAAAAATTCAATTGATCGACATCACTTTACTGGGTCCGCCTTTTCTCTCTGGTTTATGTTTCATTCGTACGCGTTTTAGATTCACGTCTATTAATTCTTTTCAAAATGGTATTTTCCTATTTAAAGTGTATTTGGATTTTAACGTATATTTGCTTTAAATACGATTTACAGAGATTCAAAAATTTTATTAATTAATGTAAGTGATCCTGACACGTTAAATTTCACACGAGAAAATAATATTATTATTTTGGTTAACTAGGACCAACTACAAAAATGGATTAAGTAATATCGTTACGTTATTAAACGTAGTTTTAAGTACACCCTTTCACTTTTGATAACTGATACAGAATCCATTTAAGTAATATTGAACCCATGACGATTAAGAAAACATTAATATGATAATAATTAAATAATAATAAAATATGAATAAAATAATACATTTAATTATATTGTTCAACTGGTTGATTATAATTACGGTATGGACAGGTATATCTCATGTCTACTGGACACTGTTCACATGAACTAATGTTTCAAATTTTAACGGAATATGTAAATATTTTTTTGCTTGTCTATGAATAATATAAATCAATTTTCTAATGATAAACTTGAGTGGGATAGAGTTTATCACTCCTGCTACTGTATTATGCAATAATTATTTTCCTACAAAAAATTTATATTGTCACGTTAGGTTCATCACATATTCAGAATGACTATTTTCCTAGAAAATTTTTATACTGTCACGTTAGGGTCATCACATATTCAGAATGATAATTTACCCTGATTAAACTGTACTTTTAAGCAGTAGAAAACATGTTTTGTCGCGGGAAAGTTAACTTTTCTCCTTTGAACGTTGATTGATTAATTTCTTTAATACTCGAAAATTGAGACAGGTAACAGTTCATATATCTCGGTGTATTTCGATCTTTATTTTCGCAAATACCTGCTTGGCGGTGGATTCCTCCTGGGAAGTGGGGGCGTGTATTGCGGCTCTGCGTATCTGTGGCCGTACATGTCCGGATCAAGGAAGACACATCTGGGCTTCTTGGAACGGCACGATCGTGGGGTGGTTGACAGTTCAAAGGCACCCGGCACACAGGGGTTGCGACGAGATCCGTTGGCGTCCGCGTCAGCGGGCGATTCTGATTGGCTGGCAAAGGGGTGAAAAACAACGCACTGAATTTAAGCAACGACCGCACTGTACGACGTTATCAACTCGACTGGTCCGACAGCAACCCCTTTGCGGCGAGTCCCCCACCCGCGCCGGCTTACCCTCGGCGCGTCGAAGGCGGGGAAAACTCCCCCTGAAAAATTCCCCGTTTCTAAGCCTCCACCGTACAAATCCGGGTTAAACTCCCAATGTGGAAATTATCACTGAATATTCATTTCATAATTACTCTTACCGCCTCTTTTAAAACACTTCAAACACAAAATTATGTAATCTAACATGGTCACGATGAAGTTGATCTTTAATATTTAAGTAAAATTTTAGGTTTTAATAAACTGCGTATCGTGTTACCAATGCAACAAACCCGCAATACAGTATGTAAAATTCAGCAATTAACATTATTGCTTGTATAAAAAGTGGGATGAAAAGGGCAATTCAACAGAAGTAAACAGTTTAGGTAAAGTACATTCCGATCAAGACATTAAATCACATTAACCGTATTATTATCAAACCATATATTTAGCAGTCATAATTGACCGTATTAATTATTTTAATTAATTATATTTTTTATCTAAAGTTTTTGTTGAGATGAAAAAGCTAGTATCACGAGCTGGATTCGAACCCATTACCTTCCTTCAAGTTCTAATAACTTTAATTAAGTGCAAGCACCTTTCAGTCAAGCACAAGCGGTTTAGGGTAAACCTAAGTTTCCAGTGTTTTTGGTTTTTTCAAACGCGCTTTATCCAAATTGTTTGTAACTGATTATTTGGAGATCATGAGAGGAGATGATCGAGATCACGGTCTGGTGTGAGGTAGGTTTTAGATAAATATTTTCTTTATTGAGATCATCTTCAGGGCCTCTGATTTATAACATTGTTTAACTTATACTAATACATGTAAAATGTAAAAAAATGAATTTATACAATGATAGAAATTTTAGATGGAATCAAAGTATTTTTACTAACTCAAAGTGTTTGTTCTCTGTGTGGAAGTGTCATTGCTGTGTGCCGTGTTGAGAGTGCCAGTGAGATATTAATGTTTTTGTTTATATACGTTGAATTTTGAAGGTGTGGGGAAGGATAAAAATCCATTTTTCTATGGGGAGTCGGCTTCTTTGAGGTGAAAGGAGCTGACTCCTCATAGAAAAATGGATTTCTACTCCTACTTCCTTCCCCATTCATTCAAAATCCAACGTATATACAAAAAAACCTTGTACATATTCATTTTTTCACATCTTTCATGCATTTGTATAGTTTAAACAATGTTTATAAATCCCAATCCTGAAGATGATCTCAATAAAGATCGAAACGTTGGCACAGTAGAGAAAATGTTTTTTTAAACCTACCTCACACCAGACCGCATGTCTTGATTTCCAAGTAATCATTAATTAACGGTCACTAAATACCACACATTGTTTGTTAAGTTTGGCGACAAACGTTGCTGTGTTAACTGTTTTGTCAGAATGAATTTATAAGTGTGAATGTCTGGAATAAAAGATGGCGGAACACTGAGCTCACCATCGACTTTCAATTAGACCTACTCAGTTTGTTCTTTATATTTTTAAAAGTGTATGGAAGAATGGGATTTAAAAAGAAAGAAAGATTTTAAGAAAGAGTGAGAGTGAGAGTCTGTCTTGGTTGATTAAACTTGTTGTCGATTGCTTTGTTATAAAAAAAAGGAAGTCAAAAATAAATAAATTAAAAAGAAATAGTAACCACTTTTCAATAAATATATTTAGTAACTAACCATTTCATCCCCCCATAACAAATATATTATTATTGTTATTTATTAGTACATTAATTAAAACTTAATTATTTTAATGTTTATTAAACAATACCATGTGCACACTACTTCTAGTCTTAATTGACAAATACTATGAGGGCAGTATTTTTCTAAAAGTATCGCTATATAACATAAGAAATACCATTATGTGAAACTATGAAATATTAATATGGTTAGACTATGACGATAATTTATCACTATTACTATGTAACTAACTTTATGCTGGACAACCATTTCATGGACTTTTAAAATCTTTTATGGATTGCTCTACCATAACAAAGTTATTAAAAAAATTTATAAATTTGTATTAAAATCAGGGATAAGGCCATTTGAAAGGAAAGAAAAATTTCTAGTTCCTTCGGCAAGGTTTCAATGTTCAATCAACCCCGGGGGTGATAATTTCAGTCCCAAAGTTGGAGAAAAAATTAATTTTTCTGAAAAGGTAAACTTGAAGTTGACCTAAATAATAAGATAACATTTATCAATTGTAAAGATGCCACTGAATGTGTTAAAATGTCATTTTTTTTTTATAATTACATTATTATTTTTTCGTTTTGGCATAATGGGAATTTTTTGAAATTTGCAAAACGTCAAAACATAAAACGACCGTGAACAATAAATAAACTTTGATTGTTTTTTGACCAATTTTTAATCCTTTGTTCATAAATTTGCGAATGGTAGTTTGGCCAAATTCAATAACTTTTACAGATAAACAAATACTTACAAAATGATTATAAATCAAGTTAAAAATGAGCCCAATAAGTGGTGAGAGAAACACTTTTTATGTGCGTAGTGTTTTCCCATCGGAGTTCGATATATTGTTAATAGCCAAATCTTTTAACTCGAAAATATTGTCATCCGATAAATTATCCAAGCGTTTAAAATGCAAAACAGATATTGCGAATACTAAATGATGGATTATAAAGGAAATTAGAGTTAAGGATGCAATTAACGGCCCCCGGTTCAACGTGGCTTTGATGCCAAAACAACGTTAAATTTTTCCCTCCGGCAGATTAATTAATCCCATGGAGTTCTCAGCTTCTAATTAATCTGCAGCTGCAAAACTGTTATGGGAAAGCTCTGATCAGGTTTTGTTCCTGTGGCCCAACAGGTACCCTTTCTGTCAGCCTGCAAATCGTTTTGTCTAAGTCAGACCGAAGCTATCTCATTCTGAGAGGACAACAATAAATCCGGTATTTCAAAACGGTTTTTTATACTGAAAAACAAATGAAGACTAAAGTGAAATAAGGTTATAAAACTTTAATCTGCATTTATGAATTGAGATAACCTATATTTATACACTGATGGACAAAATTAACCCCCATTAAATATTAATGTATTTAGGTTTATTCATATTTTGCATACCAAAAATAAGTTTTGTTGTAAAAATAACACATTTAAAAAGAAAATGTTTATTACCTTATTCTGTGCTGCGCGAAGGTGATCAACATTGTTTCAAATTTTAATTAATTTTTCTTTTTATCGAAGGTCTTGTTTGACATGAAAAAGTTACCGACACGAGCGGGATTGGAACCCATGACCTACGGCTCAATACGCCGTTCCTCTAACCACTTGTGGGTTCGAATCTTGCTAACTATTACAACTCAACCAAGACCTTAAATAAAAATAATAATTAATTGAAATAATTAATATGGCCCATTATGACCGCTAGACATATATCGATTTTTTTTAAATGTAATAGTCCTATTTTTTCATACATTTTGACAATCCGTGCCGTTTAAAAATGATGCCAGAAACCTCATCAATTCGTTATGTAGATATTTAAGTTTTCCTTCAGAGGTTAATAATTTTAATTTATAAGAATAATATTTTTGTAAGTTACTTTAGTAAGGAGTTAACATTAATGATTTAATTATAGTATCAACTGAGCAACTATTTATTTATTATATTGTAAACATTGTACATTTTTAAAATTAAAACCTAAATGGTAACCCTTTAATGCCCTGGGGCCTTTTGGGGAAAAAATATGAAAACAAGGTATTGTAGCATTAAAATTTGAGAAAATCACAAAAGGTGATATCGTAAAAACCAAGTAAAATTGCCCAATTTGTCTTTATATTATTCAGGAATAAACGCTCAATCGATGGATCGACGAATATTGAGGCGAAAGGCAATATCAACAAAACTGGAAGTCGTTTGATAGTTTTGCCTCCTTAAAATTCAACATTTCAACATAATTTGTTTACAAGTCAAATAGAAGAGTCGTAGTTCGAAAGAGAAATATTCATGACGTCACTCTGATTCATGGTATGATGAGATTTTATGTAATAAACCTCATGCTAAACCTGCAGTAGTTAGATGAAAATGAATGTCACATATCAACCGTCCTATTAAATTGCAATTATAATTGGAATTTAATTAAAACTCTACTATATGACTAAAATTCTTTATGAATTAAAACTGCAAATTTTTTTTGCAATATTAAAAAATAAACAAAACACTGACAAGTATTTTCATCATATTTCACGTTTTTTTATCGTTTATTGCAAGGGATGAAATTGGCAATTTTGCTCTAGTGAAGCGTGAAATGACCACAGTCGTTAAAACCCTCTTTAAATAATTTAATAATAATATTAAATTCATAGCGCTTGAAAGATTTAGTGCATTGTTCCGTTTTCAAAGCAAATCAATAGAAAGGGTTCTGTTTTAAAGGGTTTAAGGGTCTTTAAAAACAACAGAAAAATAATAAACAATAAAAAGATTTTATACATATATTTATATTNAATTATATATATATATTTATTTATTTATTGATAATTATTCTGTTAAAGAAAAGGAAGGCATACAGAGGAGGTTGGTTGTACAATGTAATATGTACACAAAGCAAACATAAAATAAGCGTGACATATCATTGAAATTCTCTTAAATGTACATATGCGTACAATAAAGGAGGAAAAGAAAAAAAGTATAGTAATAAATAATAATAACTTTTAAGGAAACTCTTTAATGCCAAATTTTCTATACTGAACATAAAATCGTCATTTATTTTGACTTGCTTCCAAACTACCGAGCCTTGCATTCATGCCGGAAAACGGAATGATTTTTATCCTACAAAATTAAAATTTCCACTCCCATTTTACGTTTAAGAACTTTGTGAACACTTTCGTTATATTGCTTCAGTATTCTTTTTGGTTTCATAGAAAAATCTTCCAAAATCAAAATTTCTACTAGCAGACTTTTCTGAATAATTATTTTTTTCGTGTCTGTCTATAGTCAATTACTTATAATCGGTAAAACTCGAGAGCCATGAGATCCATTTTTATAAAATTTCCACAGATTGTGCAAGTATGGTTCTAGATGGTCTCCTGCGAATTTCATTTCAATCGGATCAACGGTATAGCTTATACATGCGCAAACGTAAAATCACTTACCCAGATCTATCTCCAAAATCATTAAATGGATTTGGATGAAATTTGCAGGGATTATGCGAGTTGGTTTCCAGATAGTCCCATATGAATTTCATTCCAATCACATCAACAATATCGCCTGCGCATGCGAAAATGTGTACACAGCTAAATCTCCGACACCATTCGGCTGATTTTTGTGAAATTTTCAGGGATTATGCAGATTGCTTTCAAGATGATCCCCTATGAATTTTATACAAATTAGATTAACATATGCGAATGCGCATGCAGAAAATGTAAGGAAACTATACTGCCCACCCACTTTCATCCGTATATAAAAAGTTTATTTTTTTTTCTACAGAATGTCCAGATTTAGCAATACCATAGCCACTGTTTTGTTCGTTAAAAAGTTATCCGCAAAATATTTATCAAGTAAATTTAATTTTTCTTAAGTTTCATTCCAAGAAGCTTACATCAATAAATGTAAATCTTTACTGTATAATAGTGATCCAATAGAGTTAGTGAAAAGTTGAGCGATGTCGGACAAGAACAGGGAAAATAATAAGGGACTTAAAACGTACGTTAAAACACGCCCTTTAACACCTCTTCTGATACAGGAATTCCTTACAAGGAAGAGGATTCTCCAACTACGTACATAACAACACTATCATACAAAAAAAACCCTAATGATCTACAGTAATTTTCTGCTTATCACAAAATTAAAATTTAGTGCGGTTGACTAGTCTGTAAATAATATCTTTAAATAAAAAAAACTGTTAAGCTTTTTTCTTTTTTAGACTCAAGTAAAAATTGACCATTTCTGATATTACAAATATCTAATTACGATATGCTCTTCCATTGCTGAACCCCATTTGGACATATGGCAACAAGCGGTGCTCCTCAGCCTTAACATTTAGTCGTTCATAGATAAGGTTAATAGTTTTTGTAAGACTGTTGAATATGTTATATGTATTCTGTTCTTCGTACAACCTACTTCCCTATAGCTTGGAAACACTCGTATATTCATTCGAATGTTCCCTAAGCCAAAAAAGCCAACACATTGTACTACTTCATACANAAAACTTATTGCTTTGATATTAAAATTAAGTGAAAATATTTCATAAATTCACTAGTTTTCATGGTCCGCTTGAACAGTTAATATCTTTCAATTAATTAAGGTTTTTAGATGAGATAAAAAAGTCAAAGTCACGAGCGGGATTCGAACCCACGAACTTCGGCTAGATACGCCGCTACTCAACACCTGAGCTAACGTGACTTCGATCCTCTCGGACACCAACCTCCGATAGTTCAGGTGGTAGAGTAGCGGCGTATCTAGCCGAAGGTCGTGGGTTTGAATCCCGCTCGTGACATTGACTTTTTTATCTCAACTAAAAACCTTAATTAATTGAAAGATATTTTATAAATTTAGCCTATTTACCAAAAACCGAGAAATGATATTAAGTTATGTGGAAAATTTGTCCAATTTGTACCACTTTTGTGGTATTGAGCAGTTATAGAAAGACATTACAATTTCTTTCCATTGGAATTACTTGTTCTACGCTTTTCTAACATAAATACTCGTTAGCCTTCACCAAACAATACACTGCAATTGCCAAGACGTTCCGGTCTATTTACATTTTAATGGCTGGAGCGCAGCGTATCAAGTGGCCCCTAATGCCCCCCGGGGGCTTCTCTCTAATTGGCGTCTTTTCTCCTCCGGGCTTCAAATTAGGGCCATTATTAAAACCGAGGTACTGCCTCCAGGTAACGCCGATGGAACGTTCCTAAACGCCGTCAATCAATTAAAGTTGAATCGGAATCAAGAGCGTTATGGGCCTGCTATCGGCATCAGCTTTTTTTTATTATTAAAAGGATTAAAGAGCTCTAATTAACCCGGGAGTCGTTTCCCTGGCGTATTCACGTTTTGGCAATTAGTGAGGGAAAATTGGATCCCAGTAGGACGTGTTCATCGTTTACCTCAGATCAATAAAATAAAATAATATATGTCAAAATAATGCGAACTTACAGAAAAAAAAGTTAAAACGAAATAAATACAGTTTACATAGTTTTGACATACTGGTTTCATAATGGATGAAAATCATCATATCAACAAATTTACATAGAGAACTAAACATGGATCTAAATAATATTTTACATGTAACAATAATAACTGTATATTGGAAACCCTCAGCTCATTTTACGATTTTTTATATCATCATTTCGTTATTTTAAATAAAAATAAAATTTAGACAATGAATTATAGAATTCTCGCTCAACTTTTTCTATTTCTCTCCCCTTTCCCACTCTCGACACACACACACACACACACACACACTCTCTCTCTCTCTCTCTCTCTCTCTCTCTCTCCCTCTTTTTCTTTCACCATATCTTTAAATGATATGGTACATAATGAAAAAATTAATTAAATTTTTAAAAAAAGTGCTACAGTCAAGTCAGTGACGTACTTTTATGAAATCCATGCACGCACAAACACTCTCTCTCTTCCACCATTTCTTATCCTCTCTGGTTGACTTTAAGAGTGGTCAGTGTTGATAAAATCACCGTGACTAATAAAACATTAATCTCTATCTCCACCCTCCCTCTTTCCTCCCTCCGTCTTTCCGACCTCGCTCTTTCTGCTCTCTCTCTCGCTCACTCTCCCACTCCCTTTTTTCTTTTTCTTTCACCGTAGATCTTTATAATATGGCACTTAATGAAAAAACATATAAAATTTACAAAAGTGTATGGTACTATTTTAAAAGGATAGGAAAATGCCAATATTTACGATACTTCGTGTACATTCATGTTTTGTAAAAGAAAAAAGTTATTTACAACTACTATTACGTAAATGTTTTCTATATTTGCTTATAGGTTGTTTGAGTTACTTGTAAGAGAAATTTCCCAGTGACAATACCGTTTCACACTGAAACCTCATTATTAGTCAACCACTGAGTGGTCTCTAGGGCAATTTTGCTTTACTCGTCTCGGAGAATTTTCTGGAAGCGTTAACTGTCGTACTAGTAGATTATTGTAGATGCTCTGTGATTGATCAAATTTCCTTGGCGGGCTTTGACAAGAGATATTTAGCTCGGACTGCTGAAAGCAAATCACACATATACGGCTTGTTGAGTTGCCATGGCGTAAACAATCTGGAACACGGACTATCCAGACGTCTGACAGGCCTAAGAGTCTGTAAATGGAAAAGCACAATTGACTGCAATTCACCGAGCATCTCGGCTAACTCTTGAGTTGTGTACCGTAGGTTATTTTCGTTAAAAGCTAGCCTGTCTTCTAGAGAGTTCTTTATCTTCAAAAGAAAAATATCCATCTCAAAACTTGGCAAACCCGTCTGGAACACCCTCTAATTAACAGTAACTTCCTTGCATAGAATGAAGTTTTTTTAGGAACTACCATTTTTAACTATCTTAAAAACAGCCTCAACGACACAAATAATCTCTGATCTTGGTAACTGTAAATTGATAATGAACATAAACTTTATATTTATTTAGAAATCGTGAGGTGCGGTCTGGTGTGATGTAGGCTTCAGAAAAACATTTTCTTTATCGTGCCAACGTTTTGATCTTTATTGAGATCATCTTCAGGGCCTGGGATTTACAAACATTTTTTACATTTAACAAATACATTTAGGATGTGGAAAAGTGAATTTATACAATGCAAAAATTCAATCAAAGTATTTCTACTCACTCATAGTGTTTGTCTTCTGTGTAATTGTGCCATTCTTGNGTAAACTCAGTCGCAGCTACGCCAATATCATTAATCAAATTCAATACAGATAACATACCTATATCATCACATTACATTCGACACATCAAATATTTTTTACATAGTCTAATTTCCCAACAATTTTGCTTTCCTTTTCCTATTTTATCCCTTTCTATATAATACTGAAAGGATAATCTGACCGAACCATTACCAACACATTTTTTCCCTCCGTCGGCTCTGTTCGCCTCAAAGAAGCCGACGCCTTATACAAAAATGTCTTTTCTACACCGACATCCTTCCCCACCCCTTCAAAATCCAACGTATATAAACTCAAAATAGAAAAATCTCACTGGCACTCTCGACACGACACGCAAGAATGGCACAATTACACAGAAGACAAACACTTTGAGTGAGTAGAAATATTGTGATTGAATATATAAAAAATATATTTTGCATTGTATAAATTCACTTTTCCACATCCAAAATGTAATTGTTATGTGTAAACAATGTTTGTAAATCCTGTGCCCTGAAGATGATCTCAATAAAAATCGAAACGTTCGCACGATAAAGAAAATGTTTTTCTGAAACCTACATCACACCAGGCCGCATCTCACTATTTCTAAATAAATATCGATTAAGGGTCACTAATCACCACACATAATCTTTATAATGCTACTCAAGAATAAAAATAAATTAATATAAGCTAGCAGGAATATCACACGCTTCTTTAAGACTAAAATTAATTACGGTTAATCCTTACAATTATTTTAAAGTTTAAGTTAAAGTAAGTGATTCAAATATGAGTACGAAACATTGTTCAGTTTAAAAAAATTAAATTTCAACTTAAGGTGGTGAGTAGCTTGTTTCACTTGGTCCATCTCGTCTTGTATTAGTCAAAAATAATCAAAATTTGTTTACTTTTCTCTAAATTATGTAACTTGTAATTTTTATCGTATGTATTATACAAGACAAAACATTACAAATAGGTGTTTAGTTGATTTTGATCAATTAAAAAAAAATTAAACATTGTTCATTCACGCATCCATTCTTGGATTCGTTTTGCGATTTTGCTCTTATAAACAAACGTAGGCTTAGACAATGGTCTCATTTCATTGCCATATTGACTGGATTATGAACAAGTTGAAAGTCTACTACTGCTTGGAAGATTTGATCTTCGACAATATTAGATTTAGATTAATAGAAACCTGTTACTTGTTCCTTTCTTTGGGATAATCCTTTCTTTGTCATTATTTGAACCAGATTAGGTATGTTATTAGATTTTTTAATAATGCTAGTTGAGTTTTTGTCAGCAAAACTAAGTAGCATATGATAATAGCGATCTTAAACATACATCGATGCTACCTACATTCGCCTTTAGGTAAACTTTGTATATATTTAATTTATTGAGTAATTCTTAACGACTAACAACATTGTTTCCAAATTAGTCTATACTATAATTGGAAGGTTATGTCGGGATTCGAACCCAGATATTATAGCGTGTCATATACGAGTCGGATGCCCTAAACACGCCGGGGTTTTAGAGAGAGAGAGAAANCCACTTAGAATAACAAAAACATGCAAAATTTTTAACAAATCTGGCTCTTGAATTGATGAAGGTATGACCTTAACATCAAGTATATTAAGTTGAACTGATTCACATAATATAAAGTACAAAAATAGAAAAAATAGAACAGAAAAGTAGTAATAATAAAAAAGTTTCTGTCTTTAGCGTACACTGTAAGCTTAAAAAGTTGAGAAAATGAAGGTAACAAGTTTTCAAATGCAGCAATAGCACCTAATAATATTGTTAACTATTATATTGTTTGGAGGAAGATAAGGTGTTGATACAGGTGGGATTTAAAAGAGGTAAGAGAGGCAGCTTTGCGGATAGACAAAGAATTCGAGAGATTTGTGGCTCGAGCTAGAACGGACCTCCCAATTGTGGAGATTTTATCACGAGAAGATACAGGTCATTAGGAAACGAGCCGATGTTAAGAGAGTGGATAGAGGATTTGAACTGAAGTAGCCATCCCTAACCATCCCTAACCTTGAAAATATAGTGAGGTCGACGAGAGTTTTTGGATTGGTAAAGGAAGGAACCTAGGAAATACTTTTTACCGAAGGAGGGATAAAGCCAGGATAGATCTGAATACAGGTGTGAGACTCTTGACATTCGGGGGGGGGGGTGCCGAAAATAAATCTGACACAATTCATCCGTCTTTTCAGACGCTCTTCTTGTGCCTCCGAAAGTCTACAATAAGCGACACAGCTGAAATTGAAGAGGGGAAAGATGATGGAGGAGACAAGGAGTTTACGAGTAGTGTAAGGTAGAAGGGCACATGACTGGAATTGAATGGGGGTTCCAATACAGCGTCGGAAATTTGGGAAATGCTGCTTTCCAGAAAAGTTTTGGTAGAAGGTAATAAGGTGGTAAATGCTGAACACAAGGAAGAAATGCTAGAGCCTTGAGGAACACTTGAAGATAAGGGAAGAAAGGAGGATCTGTGGCCATTAGGAAAAGGCAAAGCTTGGAAACGGCAGATAAAACGGGTTCCACTGAACTTTGAGTAAGTGCTGTGATTATCTACTGTACTAATTTGTATGAACATGAATTAGTTTTGTTTGTCAATGAATAAATTATAATCAAATAGTTTAGCAAGGTTTAATTAACAATTAAATAATAATTAGATTGTTATTAGCCTTTATAGTTTGATCCTTGCCCATTCTAAGTCTAGTTAGATTGTTCTTTTGTGTAAAAGCGACCTGCCAGTTTTTGTGCTAATTTTTAAATTGTGAAACAATGTCAAGATCTTTTATGCCAAGGCGTGCATATACCATCAGTGATGGAATCAAGTCAGAGTAAGACTGACACACAGGCCTATCGTGTACTTTCCCTTTTTTTCCTCCAAACTCCTTTTGGCGTCTGTAAGAAGGCGAAAGCCTTTGCCATGCAAATCCCCGTGACCCCTCTTCCACGGCATAAGATATCGCCGCCGATTTCTTGTTACTTCTCGTCGGATATTGGATGCGGCTAATGCCCTATATACATACATGTCTCTTTCTATTAGATACGAGGCCACCAGGTACACCCTCTTCGAAAATCAAATATTTTCCCTTGTTTGATGTCTTATTCCTGGCGCGCCCCTCGCGGGATCTGTTTGTTTAGATGCAGCCAGAAAAGAAAAAACGGGGGGGGGGTTCGTTATTGTTTTCCTTCGATTTTTTCCCTTCTCCCTGTTCTGCAAGTAAGGGATCATATTACAAAAGCAATGCAATTTTCTTTTGAAGTACGAGTCGATTTATTGGATACGTATAATAGGAATAACTTTAACATGGCTACTTTTATAACGCCTAAAATAGTACAATACATAAATGTAAGAGCAGAGTTGATGATATATAAAGTAGACATCAAAATACAGCCGGATCAATCTGATCTTTCATCAGCCTTTATCATCTATCAATGTGCTGCTGGACACCTTTCAATTTATTTGCAGTGGGGTAATTCATCTCGAATCCGGTTGCAGCCCCTCCTATTATATTTGCGTCTTCAAGAAGTATTGACAATTTAAGTAAGTTTTTTCATCTGAACAGATAAATTATTTTGTTGCATTTCTAAAATTGTTTTGTCGATCGCCCTTTGTAATCTTGGTCAAATCAAAATTCTATTAGTGAGAAAGTAGCGTTTACAAATAAATTTGTTCCATGTAATAACGGTTGTAATTAGGGGCCGGAAGTAAGGATTTGCGCAAAATCAATAATGAATAGACCCCCGGGCCTCCCCATAGCCCTCGTATATCAAATAACACACCACTAATCTTGGATTTGATGACATCCCCACTGAACGGAAGAGGACCCGCCGACTATCCAAGGGGAGAATGGTAGTTTTGATATTTCCCGGCCGTTCCGGAGATAATAACGAGTATTACGTGAAAAATCGATATACTATCATACTTTATACCCGGTCGACTCGTTATGTCCAATGTTTGCGTTTAATGTTTACAGTCGTATCTAAAAATGACCGGGTATCGATTTGTCCAATGGGCATTACAAATAGCAGCATTTCATTATAAAGGTGGATTATGAATATTTACCGGTTGTTGTTTCTTTCTTTACCACCTTTTCTCATACCTAAAACAAACAAAAAATAGATTAGTACGTCGTCTTTAAAGTGTGTAAAAAATATAGTAGTTGAGGTCTCACTCAACTCGCCACTACTTAAATATTTCGCGACCATGTTTTATGCTTGTAAAAAGTATTTTATTAATACTACAATATACTTTTCATCATGCTGATTGATTAAAAAATAATTTTTTTGTTTGATGTATCAATTTTGTTATTCACAAACCAACCCTAAGAAATTGAAATAGAATGCTCTGTTAAACTGCATTATGTAAATCCGCTATATTATTACTATATATTATCCATTTATATCAATGATCTGCCCGACTCCATCCATTCCTGTAACTATCACCTATATGCTGATGACTCTCAAATATACATATCCTTCCACCCTTCAGATCTATACACGGCAATTCTTAAGACCCATAAAAATTCCCTAGTCCTCAATCCGTCCAAATCCACCGCCATAATTATCGGGTCCAGGCAACTCCTCAATTCCCTCCCCAGCATCCCACCTCTCATGCTAAATAACTATCCCATCCCCTTCTGCTATTCGGTTAAAAACCTAGGAGTAGTCTTTGACCAAAATCTTTCCTGGCATTCTCACATTTCCCAAATTTCCCGATTCGATTATAGCTGTTTGGCATACGGTGGTCTCTCGGAGGAGGGAAACGCGCGATTGAAGCGTATTATGAATTGTTGCGTAAGATTTGTGTACGGCACTCCACGGGGATCCCGGGTGTCAGGGTTGTATTCCCAACTTTCCTGGTTATTCCCCTCCTTCCGTGCACAGTACTTCCTAGGTTGTTTTCTTTTCCAGTCCATCCACACTCATCGTCCTCCTTACATCATCCAATCCCTCCAATTCAACCCCTCAGATCTCACTCGTAAGACCCGCTCATTCTCAATCGACCTTATCCTTCCGCAACATACAACCCATACCTTCGAAAGATCCTTTCTGATCGGAGCCCCTAAACTCTGGAACTCCCTTCCCCTTTCTATTCGTCACGCGGCCTCCTTTTCCTCCTTTAAATCCCACCTGTATAATCACCTCTTCTCCCTCCAGGCAGAGACCTCACGTTAACATTTGTTATTTTTGTTTAATGTTCTCGTAATTTTCTCTTCTGGCTTGCCTTACTGGTATACATTGTGCCAAGATTTCTATCTTTTTTTTTTTACTTTTAAGTTCATAGAAGGAACTTCCTTTATTTATTTCATGTCAATTATTCTTAGGGGACACCCAGAATAAAGTTATTTTTCTTCTTCTTATTATTATTATTATTAATAAAAAATAGTATATTGAAATAAAAATAAAATAAAACAAAACAAAAAAGAATGTAAATAAATAACAGTAATGGAAAAATAGCTAACAGTAATGAAATATTATTCTCACTTATATATATTTCGAAAATACTGAAAATTATCTATCTACATCTATGTACACTTGGATAAGACGAAATCATCAAAACTACTGTGATTGAAGAAATGTCGAAATATGGACAGATCAAATTCAGGGAGGATAGGCGTTCAGGAATATACGGATACGATCAATCTACAAGTTCGTCACAAACAAAACACACTAAGTGGAACATTTTGGCTAAGTATTCTTTAATGCCATTACAGGTACCCTATCATTTTCAAATTTCTATCATTGATTCAACACATTTGAAACTTTATTTGACCTTGATGTTGTTATTCACAAAATATTGGCTTAACTCATGCTGTCAAAAAAAAAGAAGAATGGTGAAAGTGAGAAAACAATAGATATTAATCCAAGGACATTTTATATATTTTCTTCTATAATCTCTGATCCTTGTATCCTATCTTGTTCTGCAGATCTATTCTGCAAGTCTTTTTCTTATTTTGCTCGAAACCCTCTACTATTGTTTGACCAGTTCAGTTCATGTTGTTTACCAATCTAACGCATTTTATTTAAAAATTAATTATTAAATTAATTTAAAGATAATAGGGTTGCCATTGTACGAAGCTTCGTATGCTTCTGTGAAACGATCTGCAGCAATAGCCCACCATTAACACCTCAGGAGAGTATGGTGCAGCAAGCGCCCAGAACAGAACACCAATTGGAATGCTGTTATGTTTACTGATGAGTCGCTTTTCTGTTTGTATAGTGATAGCAGCTGCTCGTCCATTGGAACCGAACTAGGACGGACGTTCAACAGACGAACTATTTGACCAAACAGAGGACGGGCAATATGGCCGAACGCCGTCGTCCACTGTAGCCGATTTTCGTCAGTTCACGACAGAGAACTCTGTGGATGTAGAAGAGTTGTTGCTGCTCGAAAATTTTTAGTTTACATAAAAATGGAGGGAAAGAAATAAACAAAAATATTGGAAGTTCCATTTATAAAGCTATCCTCCACTACAGCTTACGCTAGAAATATCTCCGATGATAGAGCGGATCATGCATATCCCAAAGACCCTGGTTCTCCGCAACAGCACTTACGAATTATTCGCAATCCATCGAAATGAAAACGAAACTAAAAGGTAAATAAAAAATAAAGAACGGCATTAAACAATGGTGAGCGTTTGATGTCATGTGGTTGATAGCTGAATTCGAAGTAACAATTCGGCCGAATAGGACTGGAAAATCCAACTTTATTTGGATCGGAAAGTGCTTCGGCCGTGCAAGCCCAACACGACCGAGCGAATTGGTTCTAATGGTCGCGTGCTCATTCGTTTTTTCGCTTTTGGATCATCCGGCCCTATTCGGCCGAGCAACGGCCGAGAAAGTTCGGCCGAAAACGGTTCCAGTGAGTCTACCGAGAGCAGGGGATGGGTACAATACCCCAGTCCAGTGGAGTATTTTGGAGGCCGTGTAATGGACCTGTGCTGGGATTTACACTAGAGGACGAACTGCACATTGTTGAAGGCAGTCCGTGTCCAAGAAATTACAGAGAAATGCATCCCTCAAACCAGGTATCTCATTTGCAGAAATTTTCTATTTCTGGATGACAATGCCAGACCACATAGAGGCAGAGTTATTCATCAATGCTCCGAAAACCTGGGAATTTTCCATCTGCCATTGTCTCCTGACCTCAATCCCATTGAGCTCATGTGGGATGCTTTGCAGAAAATCACCATCCGCAGCCAGTTGACCTGCAACAACTGAGTGCAGCGATGCAACATCTATGGAGTGAAATTCCTTATGAAATTAGTGACAATCTTTTTAACAGTATGCCTAACAGGTGGAAAGAGGTTTTAGTTAACAGAGGACATAGTATTATATTGGGCATACACGGTATTAATTGTTAAAAAACGTATTGTGTGCAATAAACAAAATTATAGAATTAAAACGTTTTATTCAGTTATTTTTCAAAATTCATTAAATTCTCCTTCAGTAAAAACATAATTTCTTATAAATTTTAGAGTAATTTATAATAAAGTTTCTAGGGAAATTGCAGAATGGGTGAAAGAAAGGAAGAAAAATCCGAATCTTAACAGCTTTCTTATATATCATCTCGGTGTGTGTACATTCTGCGAAGAAAGAGATTAATCCTTGTCATCAGAACAGCTGAAGTCAGCGCGTGGTAGTAAAAATTTCCCAAAGAAGAAATTATTGTAAGACATATTGGCTGTAACATTACCGAGGAGATTCAAGTATATCTAAAGGAACTAGAAGTATCCGGAGAACTAGAGGACAGCGGATACAACAGTTTTTTATATTTTCTCAACCCTCCGAAAGATTCTAAAAACTAATAAATTTACATAAATTTAAATAATTAATATGCAATAATTACAATTAAGTAATTATGTTCAATTAAATTCAGTTTTTCGTCTTATTTTTAGTCTACCTCAGGATTGCCGCGGAGCTTTTGATTATGTCAAATTTCAACTTGCAGATCATGCAAATGATCTAAAAATATTTAGAATAGTTAATACTTTTGGTGTTGCCAATGTGCTACAGTTAGATATTGAGAAACTAGTTTCATAGCACATTGATAATTCTCGTAATTTACACGGAACTAAGTGCAATGTAATGAGTTATTTCGAGGGCAATAAAAAAGATTTACAAAATTGATGATACCACTCTACATATCATCAATAACTTTAGGGATCCTGGTGTTCTGTTAGATACATTTATTTTATTTGTAAATCATATTGGTGCCATTAAGAAAAAATCCTTAAAAATATAAAGTTTTATTAAAAAACCCAATACTTTAGCAATATGCACTTAATTAAAAATATTTTTTGCTTTCTCTCTATAGATCACAACTTGAATATGATTATATTATTTGGTGTCCTTATTACGATTCCCAATCTGATAGCATTGAGAAAGTCCAAAATAAGTTTTTAAGACTTTTTGCATATAGATTGAGGATTAAATCTAATGAAAGGAACTATAAATGTCTTACTCAGTTTAACTTCCCCTTTATGTGGAAGTGAGCTTTTGGATATATGATGTTGATATAATCATATTGACTGTGAACAAATTTTACATTTAATTCATTTTAATATTCCCTTCAATTCCACATGCAGAACTTCCTTTTGGAATCTTCCAACAACACAACTATTAAAAAAACTAATATAACCATAATTGAGACTTGCAAGCATGGTGTCACATGAGATTGAATTTTTTTAAAGATTAGATTAAAAAAATAAAAAGCATAACTTTTAACAGTATTTATTTTTGATTGTTCAAGACTGTGTTTAATTATTAAGTTTTATTCTTCATTGCTATTAACCTGTGTCCTTATTACATGGTCCAGCCGAAAATCTCTTGAACCAATGACGCAATAAAAAAAAACTGTTTAATATTTGTTACACTTGTTTAAAATTTTTACCTTTTTGTGAAGAAAAATTATACAGGGTACTTCAGGCTCAGTTGAACTTCAAAATTTCAAATGCGACCCTAAACACCCTGACACAACATTTTAAAGGAGTTTTTATGCTGACTGCAATGGTGCAATCGAAAATAAAGAGAATAGCAATAAATTAAGGTCATTTCAAAGACTAGGTTGTTTGATGATGACTGGAGCATTTTCAACTACACCCACCCTAGCACTTGAAATCATAACCAATACTACACCCCTTCACATTGAGGTTAAGGTCAGAGCACTAATCAGCTGCTACAGATTAATTAGCGAGGGCAGCTGGAATCATAAGTGCAATAACATAGATCACTCGAAAATCTCACAACTATTGAGTAAGGTTAACGGTCAATTATTAAGCGTTAGTGATAAAAAGATTAAAACCCCTTCAGGGTAAAAGCACTTTCAGGTAGTCACCCCTTGTGATTATAATTATAGTCTGGATGATGACCATCGTAGCCTAGACTGTTTTACCGATGGCTCACTCATTAAAGACAAGGGAAGTGGTGCTGGAATACATATACCTAAATTAGGAATCAGCATCTCCTCCCCTCTTGGTAATAACACCTCAGTCTTTCAGGCGGAGGTTTGAGCCATCAATGTTTGCTGCAGAACACTCATGGATAACAAAATTAAGGGAAACGATATTAGAATTTTTTCCGACAGTCAGGCCAGTCTTAAGTCATTACAAAAAGAGCTATCAACATCTAAGCTGGTGGAGGAAACTGTTGAACTTATTAGTAGGATTACTACCAGGTACGAGAATAGGGTAACCCTCATATGGATACCAGCACATAAAGGACACCAAGGCAATGCAAAGGCGGATGGCCTAGCCAAAGAAGGTTCTAATACTGCGTTTGTCGGGCCACAACCGGTATTACCTCACTTTATGAGCACAGCGAAAGAGAGTATCAATGCCTGGGGCATGAAACAATTCCTTAGGGAATGGGATTTATCCCCCGGACACAAGCAATCGAAAGAGTTTGTTAAGATGATCAAACCAGCATAATCGAAATGGCTATTCTCTATCTCAAGGAAGGGAATTAGAAGGCTGATAGGTATTCTGACGGGCCACTGCCCACTGAGAAGACACCTCTTCGTAATGGGTATCCTACCAAGATCCCTTTTGCCGCTTCTGCGAAATAAAAGAAGAAACGGCAAGGCACTACCTCGCAGAGTGTGCTAGGTCTAGGTTTGAAATCTTTGAAGGCATCTCATGGCAAAAACAGTCATTTGGTTTGCTATTTATTAATCATTAATAATAATCACGTTTCATGTTGGAACTGCCTGCCTTGAGTAAAGATGCAAATATTTGCTCTTTTTAATCACTCTTCACCGGTGTTCAGAGTGATTAAGTCGAGTAGAGTCAGGGAAGATAGATTGACAAGCATTTTTCTATCGTTTGCCACATTTCTTAAACTGGGTATGAGCTGGGTTGTGATTGGCGTAGACACTACTTTTTGAATGGCCCCTCACAGAAAATAGTCAAGTGGAGTTAAATCGGATGACGAGGCCAACAGATTGGGCAATGAGGTTTATTCACCTTTGCCGGAAGTGACGATTCAAATAAGGCCTTACCTGCAAAGAAATATGTTCGGGGCATCCATCATGCTGGAGAATCACTCTTTGTCGTTGTTGCAGAGGAACATCATTTAATAGCGTTGGTAAAACCTCCCTCAAAAAATTGAGGAAGTGGGCATCATTTAAATCATTTTCGTAGAAATAAGGCCCAATTAATTTATTTCCGAGAAGTCCACACCAACGATGATCTGTGAACCACCTGATGATGATAAATGTACGATATTCTCGGATTTTTACCTGCCCACGTTCGAAAATTCCAACGATTTAGTGTGCCATTAGGGGTGAACTTGGACTCATAGGATGTATGGAAGAAGCCTCTTCAGCCTCGCAAATCGACATTTGTGCAAGGAACGTTAGACGCCTGTCAAAACCAGAGCCCCGAAGTCCAGATGAAAGCGATTCGGCTTAAAAATGTAAGTTCGAAGTACATCTTTAATTATATTTTTTGAAAAACCTAAAATACTTCCAACTTTCGGAGATAGGAATTCGGATTTTCACGAACATACAGTAAAATATTCAGCTCTTCGTCCAAGTTACGCTGCCGGTTTCTTGATCGTAGAACAATAACCGATCCGTATCTCCTCAAATTGCGAGCAACACGAATAAACTTTTTGTGGTTTACTCTGGGGCGGTCAGGATATTTTTGGGCTTGCAACTCGACTGTCAGTCGTGCAATACTATCAATAAAGCAGTTGTATATTAACTCGCTTTTGATCGGATCAAAGTGCTATTCGGTCCATTTTGAATGGAATTCTGAATGTAACGAATATGTACTATCGTAAAATTTATTTACTTCTAGGAATTAAGATTTCTTCTCATAATGCGAATTTGACAAACAAAGACAGAATGTAAACAATAAAGGCAATTAATGTTTACTTTAGAGAAGAAGCAAGTTATTGGGATTAATAACGAAACAAACGATCTGCGTTTTGTTCAAACTGTTTGCCATTGTATTGTAATTTTTTGACCGATTTATAATCCGATTGCACTATGGTTTTCAGCGTAAAAAATCCTTTAAAATTGTCTGTCAGGCCGTATACGGTCGATTTGAAATTTTCAAGTTGAACTGAACCTGAGTTACCCTGTATAATTTTTCTCCAAAAAAGGAAAAAATTTTATTGATAGCGACATTGGTTCATGAGAAATTCAGCAGAGCCATCTAAAAAGGAGACCCTGTATATTTTGTATTTTTTGTATATTATTTTATTTTCTTCTCTTTCTCTCTTTTCTCCCAACTTATTTTGTATACATGATGAGCCTTGGCAGATGAATCGGACGAACCATGTTCATAAAAATTTGTTCTTTGATTTAACGAAAAAAGTTTTAATTTTGTTTTAAAAAAGCATTTAATTGTTTTATTACTTTTTAATTGTTACTTCTGTGCATTTTTGTTTGTATGGATTTCTTTATTATGTTAAGAGAAGATGATGACCGCATATCTACTACTTTTGTAAAAATGTATCTAATTTTGTTTTTGCATTATTTTTTTATGCTTATTAATCAATATTTTAACTTGTTTTTTGCTATTATTTATAAGAGATGTATATTTGTATAGACTAGATATATTAAATAGACATATTTGACTGACTATGTGACAATAAATAAATAAATGTTCTTTCATTATTAAAAATTATTTATCTTCCGGTTCCACCATTTTTGAATTTTTGTATATGCGTGGATATTTTGCTTGTAGTTTATTATAATTACGTTTGGTCATTTGATATGAAAATTGTTACAGATATTCAGTATTTAATGTTCGTTGGTTGAGCCAAGACGCCCGTTGTAACGAGCAAAAAGGGTCGAAAATACTTCAAAGCTATTAGGCGTAAGAGGAGAAGAATAGTTAATGTCGCCATAATGCGAACAGTAATAAACTAGCACAACTAGGACCTACCCACTACTTCTTAAGTATAATTAACATGTGTAGTGGTTTGTAACAATGGAAACATTACTCTCTGCCATTCCTGCCTAACGAGTCGGCTTGAAAAATACCGAGTGATAAGGGAGGTGCAGGGCGTTAAATGCACCTGGAATGGGGCGTAGAGCGGTAATGGCTCAAATGCTCCTAGAAAGGGTTGTATAATGAATTTTTTAGTGCCGGCCATTCCTGCCGTTGAAATTAAGTCTTAGAATGCGTATGCATATTATGCAAATGGCCGAAACCCTTCCTAATGTCTCGTGAGTGGTCTGTACACGGGGAACGGCGTTTATTACACGATATTGAATTTATTAAACCCCCACAGCCATTACCGGTTCTTAAACTTTTATAATCTCTTAAGGGCCCTACCTAAAATCATTACAATAAAGAAAAATGTTTAAAAAATAACCCTTGTTCCAAAATAATTCCTAGATATTCAGGGCTAACAGGGTTAAATGCCAATATAGTGGATTAACTAAATAAAACGTAGTTATTGCCACCAGAACGAGCTTTCTATCTTTTCTATCTTGTCTTTTTCCCTAGGTAAAATTTTTTTTGTGATTTTAGTCTAAAATCAGGTTTTTTACATAAGATCGAAATTTCCAACTTTAGAGACATTAAACTACAAATCTGACATTTGTTTCGCAAACTACATTAAATTTAAAATTTTCATTGAAAAATTCGCTGTTTCGAATGCAGTAGCTGCTCAAAGAATAACAAATGGCAAACACCCATGTTTTTTAAAATACTTAATCTGTCTCTTTCAATGACGTTTCCATCGAAATTTTTGAGGATTTTACCAATGCTGCCTTGTTTTATAAGTATTCCAAGGACATACTCAATTTTAAATTTTTTAGAACTTGTTTTATTTAAATCTTCTTTGTAAGGATTAAAAACGTGTATCGAATCCAAGGAACGCAGTTACATAAAAACATCGTACATATTATATTTTTTTATGCAAAGCATTTATTAGTTAGTAACAAAAATTAGGTACATTTTTCTCGTGGGATGGACAGCGAGGAGCCCTGAATTGACCACACTAGAGTTTTACATATGGGTCACTCTGAAAAGTGCAGTGTACAGCACACCCATCGAAGGAACAGCTCATAGAGAGAATTGAAATCACGTGCAATGAATCGAGGGAAAGAAGTGAAGAAGCAGACACGTCGGTTCGCGCTTGTGTATCCAATACAAAGGACAGCATTTCTAACAGTTAATTTGCAAAAAATGGTTAATTTAATGAAGTTTCATTTTCATTGTAATTTTTCTTTACTTATATGCTCTTTGTGAGAAGAATAGATCAGATTTTTCTTTCAAAATAACAAATGTTTTCATTAAAAATATGACATGTATCGACACGTTTTTGAACATTGCAAAAGAGATTTCACTTAAAAAAGTTCTAAAAAATATAATAGTGAGTATGACCTGGAAACACTTAAAAAATACGATAACTTTGGTGAAATCCCTGAAAATTTCGATGGAAAAGTTGAGCCAAAATTGAGTATTTCCAAAAAAGCATGGGTTTTGTCATTTGTTATTCTGTGAGGAGCTACTGTGTATTCGGAAGCACGAATTTTTCAACGTAAATTTTGCTATCTTGTGGAAAGTTTAATGTAGTTTGCGAAATAAAGGTGCTTTATGTGTTTTAATGACGGTAAAGATGACAAATTATTATTTTATGTAAAAAAATCTGATTTAGTCCAAACTCACGAAAATGTTAATGTCTCAGGAAAGAGTCAAGATAGAAACCCCGTTCTTGTGACACTTGTCTTCATTTTATTTATTGAATCCACCATGGCAGTACTGACATTTAACCCAGTAACACACTGTATAGGGCAGGTGGACGTGACCGGCGAAATATAGAATACCCAATAGACCTGTGTCGATCCTGTTTGGTTAATTATTATCATGAATGTGCATAATGCGATAGACTGGTGAGTCAGAGAGTAATATTAATCTACGGTGTTTCCCCAACTTTTAATTGTAATTGAAACATTGTACACTGTTTATTCGGAGATCGTGAGATGCGGTCTGGTGTGATGTAGGTTTCAGAAAAACATTTTCTTTATCGTGCCAACGTTTCGATCTTTATTCAGATCATCTTCAGGGCCTGGGATTTATAAACATTGTTTAAGTTTTACAAATACATGTATACAATGCTAGAAAATTTTATATTCAATCAAACTATTTGTACTCACTCAAAGTGTTTGTTTTCTGCGAAATTGTGTCATTCTTGGGTGGCGTGTTGAGAGTGCCAGTGAGGTATTGCTGTTTTATGTCTATATACTTTGGATTTTGAAGGGGTGTGGAAGGAAGTCAGGATAGAAAGACGTTATATGAGGTCGGCTTCTTTGATGTGAAAGGAGCCGACAATGGGAAAAACGTGGGTAATGGTTCTGCATGATTATACTTTCAGGATTATATAGACGTGATAATTAGGGAAAAGAAAGCCAAATTTTTGAAAAATTAGACTATGTAGAAATGTTTGATGTGTAGAATGTGATGATTGTTTTATTTATTATATATAAATGTGTAACGATCATTAACTAACTGTCACTAAACAACACAGAGTTATAATCTGTATGAATTTATTTATTGGCGTGATTGATTGATTGGGGGACGTCGAGGTTACGACCATTCTACCGTCCTCCCAAATGTAGTTTGCATATTTATATTAGTTTTAGATGGTAATTTAATCAACTGTCAAATTTAGAAGAACAAAATGGAAAATTCTTACATTGCTATTAAGAAGGTTTCTTTCATTTTGTGTAGACAGGTTAACTGACAAACTTGCGTATGTTTTGTAAAGTAATTCTGAATAAATGTGGGCAAAGGGTTTTACATGTGTAATCCCATCAGAAAGGGAAAGCATGGCTGGGGCCCGGGCTTCCTACCTAATTCTCTGGCATTACCGGCCGATTGCGCCTGGCGGTTTTATTCTCCCGGCCGGAATTTGCCTAATTCACGGTTTATCTCTTCGCGCCCCCACTCTCAGGGGGAGAATTAGCCTACTTAAATGTCCATTATTAGATCCAGGCTGATTAATAAATCAGAGGGGAGCCCCGTCGCGCGGTTTCAGCCACCGACATTAACGTCGGCTGAAAGTAAAAGGATAACAAAAGAGGGTGCGCGGCGAAGATTCGGGAACTTTTGAAGAATAGCCCGAGATAAGAATATTGTGAAAGAACACGGGTCTCGTTTTGTTCCCTCTGCCCTCATAAATAATGATCATAATGATGGGACCGGCATCAAAGTTTCACCGAACATTACAGAGTAATGTTTCTATTAATTATTGATCATTGTAAGAGAATAACTTATTACGATTCAATTAACCTCTATGTTGATTGTTTAATTAGCCGTTCGGATAAATCATATTCATGAATATCTCGACAGATCTGAGAACTTAATATGGATATGTTTTGTGATTATAAAATAAATGGGCGAACATAACAGTATAACGAATAAACGAAGATTATTCAGAAATCGTGAGATGCGGTCTGGTGTGATGTAGGTTTCAGAAAAACATTTTCTTTATCGTGCCAACGTTTCGATCTTTTATTGAGATCATCTTCAGGGCTCAAAGTGTTTGTCTTCTGTGTAATTGTGCCATTCTTGCGTGTCGAGTTGAGAGTGCGAAACGAAGTCTATTCAAATTACATAAACTTTCAAGCCTACAAAACACTCTAACAATAAAGTGTTTACCACATTACAATAATTCAACAAAACGCGCTGTGGAATCTAAACATCCACATCTATACAGCAAAAAGCTAACTAATACTAGCAATAAATAGCAATAAAAAATATAATCAAAAGAAAATTGTACTGTCGCTGGGCTGCATCAGCAATGAAGCCTACACGAAGGATCATTCTCATGTTACTTAAAATAATCCATTCGCCGTTGACACACGTTTTCATTTTAGCCCGAGTTTATGTTCGTTATGCAAAAAAAGGATCAATCCGTCTCACGTAATTGAAAGGTGTCATTTCCAGTCAATATAGTGAATGAGTAGGATGCTATCCTATTTTCCGAAGAAACTAAGTCATATAAGAGATTTTTTTTTTTTTGTGAATGCATTTATTGGAATGAACGTGTGCAGAGAGTTGAGAGTGTAATATTGAATATGCAATGGACCACCAGTTAGAGTAGTTTTATAGTATGATGGAAAATGATCGAGCACAATGGCCTACATGAGTGAATGGTATAAATTTAGGAAAAATTGGATTTATGAATGAGTGAGAGGGTATTATATTACGTTAAAAATAGCTTGCGTTGAAGTTGTTCTAACTGTCGATAGACGCCTAGTTGAACTGGGTCTGAACCCTGACTAACAACAAAGCCGGAGTCCAGTAGTTAAAGTCTACCTAACTTACAGCACAAAGACTTTTTACAAAATTTATTTTTGTCTTTCGCATGCCCGTCTGAATCAATAATAATAACGTAGCAAGTTAGATTTCGAGGAAATGGTCATTGATTAGTCAGCAGGCACAAGCTGACACTCCTTTATTTTTGGTCGTTTCCGATTATTTTGGTGTGCCTATGCTTGCTCGGTTTAGACACACTGAAGATGGCGAAATGCCGACGCTCGTCAGACAGACCAGCCCAGCTAGGATTGACTAAATTTGTTAACTATTGATGATTTTAATTTATGAATATTGTGGCTGCCATTAATATGTAAATTAGGTTACCTGACTAGGATAATTGGCAGTACTGTACTGGATAATCCGATAGAGGTTATATTTCTGCTATAAAATTGACGTATCATGATTGATCTGGTTCACTATTACCAATTACTAACTAAGTATTACTAATCAGCTCGATAAAGGAATACTCTGTTTTTCTTTATAATAATATTTTCTATATTTCTTTATAATATTGTAAATATTAGACTGCTGTAGCAGATTGTAGACTTCTATTAATTATATTCAAGGAACGGCTATTATAGTTTTCATTTTGTTTGAATATGTGAATTATTGTTACGAAATATTTTTACAGAGATTTCATTTAAAAACAACTCTGTGTTTAAATATTTGATAGAGTTATATGTGATGTAATCAAGTTATAAAAACGAGAAATCATGAAGAATCTGCGCTTCTCGGTTTGGCTTTCTTCAAAAAAAGAATATTTCAGTAACAACAATGAGAAACTAACATACTTTCCACAGGTATTATAAAGAAGTATTGATCTAGAGTATTTTTATGTATAAACGGTGTTTTATGCCTGAAAGAGGAAAAATATTACTAGAATTTATTTGTGAAGTGATTGGTGACCGTTAATCGATAGTTATTCAGATATCGTGAGATGCGGTTTTCTGAAACCTACATCACACCCGACCACATCTCACGATATCTGAATAACTAGAATTTATTTTTCATTATATTTACTTCTGGTATAAAGGTTTTTTTGTATGTCCTGTGTCAATAAAATAATTTGTTTTCAGCATTGAATTACTAGGGGGATTTGATTGTTTTTAAAAATTGAAATCCAGAAAAGCTTTTAATTTGATTTTGTACAATCATATTTGTAAATTTTTGCTGTAATAGAGATGCTATATCAAAAAACGTCCAAATTTACGTACTTGGTTTATAAAGACACCATTTTTGAAGTTAGATAAATATATGTCATAAATATATAATTGTTTTTTTAACCATTAGCCACCAAGGCTTGGCTAGTCCTATAGTCGTCATATCTTTTAATATACAATATGGGTATTAATAAGTTCTCGAAGCATCCAAATAAATAAAAATAAGTATTGTATTTACTTTTTTATTTAAAAAAAAATCATATAGAAATGTTTTCTGACATTAAGGAACAAATGTACAACAAATGTTTTGTAGTTTACTTTCATCATTACTTTTATTTTTAAAGTTTTATCTTAAAAATTTACAAAAATAGAAGTAGACTAACTAAATGTTGCGATTAAGGAGAAGCACCGTGTATTACTGAATACGAATTGCCGAGAATGCAAGGGCTCATAAAATTGTTGCTAAAACCTTGAAGAATTACAATAGTGATTTTTGAAACATCATTTAAGCAAAAGCCGAAATACACGAAATTAAAGCAATATATTAAAAATTTCTCATAAAAACGCTAGCTTTATTTGCATGGAAATATTTTTTAAACACATAAAAAAGGTGTAACTTGATCCTTTGTTCTAAACAATAATCGCAGCAGAGAAAAAGCCTAAGTTTGTAAACAAAATGAAAATTGCAGGTAGTAGTTGTAACGACCATTTCTGAAAATGAAAATATAAAATGACGCTGCTAAAATGACTCCACGACCGAAAAAGCATAAGTTAAATTTAATACCGCAGTCAGGCTAAAATGTCTAGAAAATGCATCGTAAAACTCAAAAACGTGAATATTGTTATTATTATGTTGCAAGAGATGGCAAGAGTAAAGAAAAAATGCAGAATAGGTTTAAAATATACGACAACTATATTGCTTTCTAGATTGATGCTCTAAAAATTACAGTACAAAACAAAATAATATGTAGAATCATATCTTAATGCATATCTGGCCACAAGCCATAAGGTTTTTCAATATGGGGTTGCACCAACCTAATTAAAAATTATATAATCACTCCAAAACAAAACTCTTCGCAACATGGCATCATGGTGCCTAAAAAATAAAGAACTACATAGAAACTTAAGATTCCAGAGGTCCCGGGAAAATACAAAGATTTGCCGTCAAACACCAACTTCGCCTCCACCTAAACGAGAACGTGGAAACGACCAAACTCCTCTACAACAGAAGTATCGACAGAAGGTTGAAAAGGACAAAGCCTCGTGTAGTGAAATAACTTAGTTGAGGAAGGATTAGCAAAGTGTAAATCATTGTAAAATCAATGGTTTTCTAGAAAATTGAGTTTTTGTATACAAAAGTATGCTCATAAAAATACATAAATCTACAAGAACATGATCAATATTGAAATAAAAATGAAAACGTTGGATTTACATTCCATTATTTTTATCGCGAAGGATAAAATAGTGTTTCTGCATTGTGATTTTTAATATTGGAGTTTCCAAAATTATTTCCACATGGTGGTATTTCGAGAGATGGATATTACGAAAGAGTCGTGTACCAGCACTAACATCGGTCATTACAAAAGTCATATGGCGATGCACATTAACCTGACTCTCCCCTCTCGGGAACTGTCACGTTTTACCCATTTTATTTTCTCTACCATCAAACAGGAATAAACCCGACCCTCCCACGTAATGCTCATGTTGGGATTCTGTTTATAGAATGGTAAACGCTGTAAAATCTTTACATTGTTCGGACTAGATACAATAGCGTTCATAACCTGTTGGTGGAGATTTCAAGACGAAATATGTTGTAAACTAAAATCAGGAACAACTCAAATGAAATTTAAAAAAAAAAGCATAAAGTTGTTAAACTCTAACAGACATACACAACAAATACAAGCTAAAATATAAATGAGCTACTAACAGTAATTCCGAGCTTTTTTNGATTTTCAGGTGGGGTTGGCAGTGATAACTGTCGTACAAATAGATTATTGAGTGTGTTCAAAGATTGATGAAATTTTTATAGCGGGTTTTGATGAGTTCATATTAAACAAGATAAATTGTTTAATTTTTAAACATAACAGTTTATAAGAAATACTGAAATTAAAAATTCTATAATGTAAATAACAGTGTTTCCAATCTTAAAAGTACAACGAAAAAAAAGCTATTAACTAAATTAAAAACTTACTAACTAAATTTTTAATTCGATAATTCAAAATATCTATTTTATATTTGCCATATAATAAAATATATTGATCAGGTACAGAATCATGCCATTAATTATACTGTGTTTGTTTAAATTAATCCCATGCCTGTGCTAAAAGGTACTAAGATAAAGTCAAAAATGTGCTAGTGATTACTTTTATGAAATCCATGCACACACTATCCATCTACATTACACTTATTAAATTTAAAAAAGTTAAAGATGATAGTTTCCACACAAAACACTTTCCACAACGGTTAATTCTTCTATCATTGTTAGTTTAGATTATCATGATTTGCCCAATGCATTATTCTCTTTCTCTCATTATCTCTCTCTTTTCTCTCTCTTTCTTATTCTTTTCACTTCCCTCAGCTTTTCTTTCTTAGACTCTCTCTCTCCATTTTTCTTTCTTTCTTTCTGTCTAAGCCTCTTGCTCTCTCACGCACACATTCTCTCTCTCTCTCTCTCTCTCTCTCTCTCTCTCTCTCTCTCTCTCTCTCTCTCCCTTATCCCGCTTTTTTTGTCTTTTCTCTTCCCTCAGCTTTTTTTCTTAGACGCTTTCTATTTTTTTCTTTTCTTCCTGTCTTTCCTGTCTAAGCCTCTCTCTCTCTCTAGCTCTCTTTCTCTCATTAATTATCTCTCACTCTTTCTTTCTCTTTTCTTTTCCCTCAACTTTTCTTTCTTAAACTCTCTCTTTTTTTCTTTTCTTCCTGTCTACGCCTCTTTCTCTTACTCTCTCTTTCTCTCCCTTTTCTTTTCCCTCAGCTTTTCTTTCTTAGACTATCTCTATTTTTCTTCCTTTCTTCCTGTCTACGCCTCTTTCTCTCACTCTCTCTCTCTCCCCCTTTCTCCCTCTTTTCTTTTCCATCAGCGTTTCTTTCTTAGACTCTCTCTATTTTTCTTCCTTTCTTCCTGTCTAAGCCTTTCTCTCTCTCTCTCTCTCTCTCTCAATCTATCTATCTATCTATCTATCTATCTATCTATCTATCTATCTATCTATCTATCTATCTATCTATCTATCTATCTTTCTATCTATCTATCTATCTATCTATCTATCTATTTATCTCTTCCCTGACACTCTCTTTTAACAATTATTCTTAATTTTTGTGTAGGTCCATCTGTTGATTTTTTGCTTAGTTTGTATTTTTGTTTATGAATACTAGCAGAATTAGAATAGTAGAGAAAATTTTAAAGAAGGCCTAGTCATCGTTCTAGCATAACCACAAAATAAATTGGCTAGCAAATTCTGTATTGTTTAACGCCAGTGTTATTTAAACCAGTACACTTTATTTCAGAGTATTGGGGCAAGAGCTAATGGGAAGTGTCATATTATATTAATATAGCAGCTATAGAAAAACAGATAGTTAATACACATCGTGTCATTGTTTTCTAATAATTTAAAAGAAATTATACTTCATGAGAACGTAATCCAAGTCCATTTTTTTAAAAATAATGTACTTGTTTAGGTCGGATCGAAGTACGCATTATGACAAGTTGAACTTGTACAGGCGAGTTTCACGACGGTTGACTTTATACGACCCGGTCAGCAAACAGTCGATCCCCGGTGATTAGCCGGTAGGCAATTCGTTCTATATTTGAGGGATGATCCCACCGAGGGGTGGGCGCGTTTCATGGAGATCTGAAGGCTAATCACTGAGGCCCCTCTTTGCTGTCGTGCTAATCAACCGGCTTTGAAACCGCTCCTCGGACATATTGCCTTTTAATATCCTCCGGGTGTGTGCGAATCGGGAAAATTGGGTATGTTTGAGCCGCGCCAAGTGAATGAATCCGCGGGGAGGGAGGTTGGGAAAAAAATTATTGCCCGGCTCGTCTGGGAAAAAAATAAATCAATCTCTCGTGTTTGTCCACGTCCTATTCGAGCGTTAACATTTAATTACGAGCGTTCTTTTGGAATTCCGAAGCCGCCCGGATGCAGAGAGAGAGAGAGTGTGTTTTTAACCGTTCACATCGCCATTTGGCTAAGATTTATTTTTATAGTTTGACCCGTCCAAAAGTGATCAAAAGATCTTTTCATTCACTCATTTTCGAAAGGATTTATTCAAAAATAAATTTTGGATTGGATGCGGGTTCATTTAAATAATTACTGTGCCTCTTTTTCTTTCACCTATCGACTGCCACCAAATATCCATTTTGTTTTAAGACTTAAAAATATTTTTTTAATGTTTTCATTAAAATAAATAAATTAGTAGAATTAACTTTTTAATGCAAAGCTTTCACTTTTGTCATGAAAAAAGATTTATAAAAATATGGTAGTCTATTCAAATTGAAATCGTGAGATCCCTCATGATTAACCCTCCGAAGTTGGGCTTCTTTCCGATCGTTTTGGTCTGTTCAACCTACTGCCCAACTCCAGAGAATTGTAATAAAATAAAATAATTTGTTGTGAAAAGTTTCGAGTTTTCCAATTATTTAACAAATTTGGTAAATAATTAATTATTTACATTTCTGAATTTTATTTTTTCTCCTGTCAAACTCTTCTCGCTGTCTTCTCGTATAAAACTAAAGATAACAGGATTTATTTCATTACATTTATTTGATATTTTAACTACATTGTGTTAAGTAAATATGTTCATATATATGTTGAATTTGTCATTTGAGCCTCTTGTAGGAGAAGTTACCCAGTGGCAACACTCTTTTACAATGAAATCTTTTCCATCTTCACTCAAGCGTAGATCTCGGGGCCACTTTCGCTTCAATCGTCTTGGGGGATTTTCAGGTGGGGTTGGCAGTGATAACTGTCGTACAAATAGATTATTGAGTGTGTTCAAAGATTGATGGAATTTTTTATAGCGGGTTTGGATGAGTTCATGTACAATCAGAATCTTAGGTAGGTCGTTATGAAAAGAGTCAATTGAAACGTAAAAAGTAGCATTTGTAATTAGATACACAATTTTAGATTGGATTCATTGAAGACTTTGAGAATTGGAATCCTTGGATGAGCCCCACACTTCACAACCGTACGCCCACACAGATCTAAACACTGTGTTGTAAATTAAAAGTTTGTTTTCAATGTCTTATTTTGATCGTCAGTCTCGTAGTCTTTTTAATAATTTATAACGTCGGTTTGTTTGCTGTCTTTTCAGCTTTGGGTGGGTATTCCAAGTCAGTCGTTTATCCATGACAAGTCCAAGATAATGCACAAGGTAGGCAATGGGATTCCATTTATACTTATTTTTACGTAAGGTAAAATTTATCTATACGCTTTTCGTTAGGTTTATTTTCATTATCCACTTTGCGACCATACTGTTAATTCATTCAGGTGTGATTGTAAATGTTGAGTGTTAATTGAGGGGTCCGAATTATGTGTAAGAATCGCTGTATCATCAGCGAATGTATGTGTTGAAATGTTCACATGTGTAGGAATATCTGTAGTGTATATTGAAAATAGGAATGAGCCAAGTATGCTTCCCTGAGGAACATCCGTCCTAATACGTATATAAGGTGAGAATTCAGTTCCCTGACGGACTCGGCAAAATCGGTCCGTCAGATAAGATCTTAGTATGAGATAATACGTATGTTCTTGTTTCCAAAGCAATCCGGAGTGCTAGGCTCGATCGAAGGCCTGATAACAGGATTAGTAAATAAAATTAATTGTACATTTGTGGAAATCATTTGTTAAACTTTTTCTAGTAAAATAGTTTATTTAGTAATTGTTACTTCGAATAACGAGGACGGCTAAGAATATAGTAAAAACCCGAAACGCGACTGAAAAACCAAAACCACCCGACACATTTAACCAAACAAAACAATAATTTTTTAGTAATCAATAGAAAAATTGCTGTAAGAATATCGTTAAGTAGTTAAGTAGGTAAGGAGATTGTCATGAAAGTACTAAGTATATATATATATACCTAAGGGAAGGTATATATATATATAAGTAGATTAATTGCTAAGTTAATTACCAAATACGTTGTTTCTTTTACCAAAATCTGTAATCCTGATTTAACTTCTTACTAAAATATTTTATTAAATATATTAACTGATAGAAGATTAGATAAGTTCCATGAATCCATTTCTATTTTGTCATTTGTCAATGCTTTATAGTTTTAATGATAAGAAATATAAACTTGTGATTATTAGCTGTCTAAATTTAACATAGGTCTAAATTTATACAGTAGAAATATGTGATGTTTAGTGACCGTTAGTCTATGATTATTCGGAGATCGTGAGATGCGGTTTGGTGTGACGTAGGTTTTGGAAAAACATTTTCTTTATCGTGCCAACGTTTCGATCTTTATTGAGATCATCTTCAGGGCCCGGGATTTATAAACATTGTTAGAATTTTACAAATACATGTAGGATGTGAAAAAATGAATTTATACAATGTTATAAATTTTAGATAAAAAGATAAATTAATAAATAAAATGAATTTATACAGTGCTAGAAAATTTTAAATTTTCTAGCACTGTATAAATTCATTTTTTTATGTAAAATTTTCTAGCATTGTATAAATTCATTTTTTTAATATAAAATTTTCTAGCATTGTATAAATTCATTTTATTTATTTCTTTATTTTTTATCTAAAATTTCTAGCATTATATAAATTCATTTTATTTATTTCTTTGTTTTTTTATCTAAAATTTCTAGCATTGTATAAATTCACTTTATTTCTTTCTTTCTTTTTTATCTAAAATTTCTAGCATTGTATAAATTCATTTTTTCACATCCTACATGTATTTCTAAAATTCAGACAAGTTTATAAATCCCAGGCCCTGAAGATGATCTCAATAAAGATCGAAACGTTGGCACGATAAAGAAAATGTTTTTCCAAAACCTACGTCACACCAAACCGCATCTCACGATCTCCGAATAATCATTTAGACAGTAAATTAACCTGGCGTCAGTAATAACATTAGTATTTTGTCACAGAGACTTGTACCAACAGAGATCGCTAAACAATTGTGCCACGAAGGTACGAATTTCTAACACATTAGGTTACTGAATAGCAAAGAAAGGCAGAACCTTTGAACAAATATTACACTTATTATGAATAAAGTTAATCTATTTTTAATCTCAATTAATCATAAACCTAAATAATTTGTATATTTCAAATAATATACCCAAAGACAAAAACCAAGCACTCGTATTTTGTTGTTTATTTGAAACTATATCTATTTTTATCGTTATATTAATAGAACATTTTAATCTAGACCAAATTAAACGAAATCAGAAATGCATGCGTTTTATTAAATTAAGTTATTCATTCTTTTGGTAATTACAGTAGCACTATATATAGTGTACTAAAAGTTTTTATCTGAACCATGAACTAGTTTAGCAAAAAAAGGTTAGCTGATTAACGCGGGGGCGGGAATGGACAGAGAAGATATGATTGCAAGCAGGGAAAGAAATCTTCTTTAAGCACAAATAACAGAATAGCAATTTGTTAGGATTGCAACAACGTTAAACTATTGAATATTTCAGATTTACTTTGATACTTATCAAATATGAACGATCTGTGCAATATTGATTGCATTGCGAGATAAGAAAAACAACCGTTTACGAATAAAGTTATCTGACTGTAAATGTCATTTAGAAAGAAAGTAAAGAACGGAGTTTAGAGGTAAAGGGGTCATCAATAAGTAACCGATAAGCGGATTGTCTAGGTAGGAGTCGGGTCGTCATGGGAAATCATGGACCCTTGTCTCGGCCGGGAGTGGTTGATGCAAGTTTCACAAGGGCTGGGAACGGGCTTAGGCACATTGGCAAATATTAAGGCCCGGGGGTGGCGGGGTAAGGTGATGTCGGAGGGGCAGATGTTATATAACTTCAATATCTACGGCGTAACTCCTGTAAATAATTAGTAAGGGTTCTTGGGTTTACCTTAGTGGGCCCTTGTTCCGTGGTAGGGGGATGAAAGGATTCTGTAGTTTATTTTTCAAGAAAACAACAAGTCAGGGGGAAGCTACGGTTAGGTGGAGCAGATCGAGGGGCACCCCATTTCCTAGAAAGCCGAGAATCTCAGATGAACCACCTTCTAAAAGGGTAACATTTCTCCGTTTCTTTCCTTAAATTTAATTTCACCATTAAAAGTAGTCAAGAAAATTGATCACTTGAATTTTTGACTACATATTGTCGTAGACCATAAGAAATTAGATATATTATGCATGTTAAAAAAAATATAATTCCCCTCAAATACACAATTTAGGGTAATTATGATTATTTTAAATCCACTTGATTTTACTATTTGTCTTCAGACCATAGATAGAATGAAAGAGAGAAAGAGAGAGATGGATTGATTGTTGACGGTTTTATTTAATCACGGAAAGTTAGTTCTCTCGGACCTTTCTTGCACTTAACGTGAAACTTGAGAGAAAGGGAGAGAGAGATTAATGGAGAGGGAGGGAGGGAAAAAGAGAGAGATTAGAATAGAGGGAGAGAGGGAAAATGAAAGTGATAGAGAAAGATAGATAGATAGAGAGAGAAAGAGAGAGAAAGAGAGAGAGAGAGTGAGTGAGAGAGAGAGAGAGAGAGAGAGAGAGAACAGAAACAATAAATTGGAACTGAGCGCACGGCATTGCCCTGGCCAAGTTCNGAGATAGAGAGAGAGAGAGAGAGAGAGAGAGAGAGAGAGAGAGAGAGAGAGAGAGAGAGAGAGAGAGAGAGAGAGAGAGAGTGAGAGAGAACAGAAACAATAAATTGGAACTGAGCGCACGGCATTGCCCTGGCCAAGTTCCAGCAAGCTGCCATTTGTATCTTTACTCGAACCAATTCACTCAGTTTTTCTCATCCTCATATCTCTGCTCTCTCTTAAGATGGGCTTTTGAAATTTGAAACATAAATTAACTTAAGGTTCCTCTGGTCATTGCACGAATTTGAGCCCTTAATATTCGTGGCCCTTTTCGGACGGAGAGACTTACAAAATTTGCATTTTTGTTATTAACTAACTCGTTTTAGAGGAGGGAGGGTGTAGTCTCACCAACAAAATTGTACATTATAAGAAAGGATATAATCTGAAAAATGCAATTTTATCAAAAATAGTGTCGAGTTAAGGGGGTTGAGGAGCCTCATCAATAAAATTATAAGGCACTTTCCGGACATGTAGAAATGTGATATTTGGCACAAATGTGCGTATTATATTGTAAGAAAGGTTATAATCTGAAAATTGCAATTTTCTCCGAATGTAAATGGAATTTTCTAAAAAGCAAGACATTTGGTATATTGACGACTCCTCCATTATACATAAACTCAATACAAAATTCTCGCATGGCTTAGCGTATGACTTAGAATGAATTCGGCTTAAGTTGGAAGTCATCAATCGATCTTTGTGCACCGGAATCAATTCCGCATTTGCTTGGCTTACGCAATTATCACCAAGTAGTTCTTGTTTTAGTATATGACCTGAGAGAAATCAAAAGAAAAGAAAAAAGTTCCAGACTCACTTCTAAAAAAGTGAGCCTATAAAAATAGTGATATCTATTGTGGCCAACCCCACTTCACCCCTTCTTTTATGAGCAACACTATTCTTCTATCTATATTGCTTAATACTTGCAAATTTTTTCACGGTTAGGTTTCTGTGGGGATGTCCTTTTCCTCGTTCAGTTATATTTTCATCTTTTACACGATTCTTCGATGAACCCCCGCAAGACCCGTCGCCGCCACCGATCGGGAATCACCAAAGGGTCTACCTAACAGGCAATTTGTTGTTACATTAGTGAGTGAAAACAGGTGATTTTTCGAGAGTGTGGATGAAAACTATTTACATACTTATGGAAAGGACCAAACTCACTAGGAATGATGCTCCTGGATAATGAAGGGGGCTTACGTAGGGGATTTGATGTTGTAAGGGTAGTGTAGGGATATAAATTTGTTGGCAGGATAAGACTTCACGCCTCAACCGGTAGTTCAAACTTGAAAACCCTGTAGAAAAACCCTGTTCGTTCTTTTCGACTTTTGATATTTCCTTAGTTTTAGAAAGTATTTGTACAGATTGTGATCAATTTTTAACAATATTGCTACACGAGATCAAGTTGAACTAGTCGAAAGGCTTCATTCGCTAACTCGTAACTCGCGCCTCATCCGGTAGGTCAAACTCGAAAAACCGGTAGAAAAACATACTTTTTCGAAGTTTTTATATACTATTGATATTTTCTTAGTTTTAGAAAGTATTTCTACATATTATGACCAATTTTTAACAAGATTGCTTTACGAGATCAAGTTGAACCTTGTGGGATCGACCTATTGTCTGAGAACTGATTGCCACACCTTACTTTGAAGCAACGATCTATTCAATTCGAGTTTTAGTTTGAAGAGATCTCACGGGTACCAGATCCAAGCAAAACCTTACATCACGCTAGAGAATGTATCCGAGCTATACTTTCAATCCTGTAAAGCAGAGGAAAGAAGAGCGTCAACAACTTTGAATCGCTTCTGAATTGTGGAAAGACGAGGGCGGAAACCGAATTGATGAGAATTGATTTTATGTAAATCTAGAATAGGCATTAGGCGTAATAAAAGTAGTATTTCAAAGACTTTGGATATTCGTGTGAGAAGGACACCATGTGAGTATTTTTGTGAGATTGTGAAGTATTAGCGTGATTGTGGAATAATCCACAGGAGAAAAAATAAGAGGTTTCTTGGATTGAATTTTAAATGATAATCAATGAATCTGTGGGAAGGGTATCGTCAGAGAAGATAATGATAGAGAGTGGACAAATGAAAAGACAAAACGATACAAATGAAAGTGAGGCAGAAATGAACATAGATACATAGAAAGGAAGAAAAAAGAAGAGGAAGAGTGNCCGAGAGAGAGAGATAGACAGACAGACAGAAGTAAAGTCGGATATTAGCAAATGTACATCGAATAAATAATAAACTTTAAAATTTAAGCTAATCTCCATAAAAGCAGTTCATAAAATGGCGTTTATAAGGCTAGTTTTCGTTTTGAAAGTATAAATGTTTCATTTTCCAGCTATGGAGGACATGTAATATAAGCCATTGTGTTGGAAATATTTTATTTTGTTTATATATTCTTGTCAATAGCTTGTAATGTAGAATGGCAATCTTCAGTTGAGATTTGTTTTTGTCTAAACATATTTAACAGTAAGTATCTTTCAATTTAATTTTAATTTCCAGCAACTAGGGAGAACGGATGGGGTGAGGAAAAGGGGAACATCCTGCCGGCTATAAACACTGATTGCTTCGCTGTAATTATCATCCAGGGTCGAGTTGTCAAAGCAATCAGGTCTGGGGCTTATTGGCTCGCCCTTTGATTCCCATCCCTTTGATCTGCTTCACCCCAGCTATCGCGGACGTTAATAAAATGCACCCGATATGCATCCTCGTTTGACCCCTCACTTTCTCTCGAACCGGGTGAAAAAAAAAAAAAAGCGACGCGCGTCGGAATTCAAAACTAATATTTGCTCTCTTCACCGCTGGAAGAATTAATTTAACCGTCCTTTGAGAATTTTCCATTCCATTATAGTGTCGTTCATGTCGGCGGGGCAGAAGGGGGAGCCTGGAATTGTTTTACCTTTAGTCGGGTATGCCTGCGTTAGACGAGAATAATAACTGTTCCGTTGAATCCCTGCACGGGAGAACCACACGAATAAAGGCTCGTCTTTCACGTGCATACCCTTGAAAAATTTCAACAGTTTTTCAATTTGTTCTATTCTGAAATAAAAAATGTAAAAGCACAATAAGCAGCAGTATAAACATTCTGGAATTTAAATTAATATTTATAAAAATAAACCACATTGCAGATTATTTACAATACTTTAAAGTAAAGTTGTATAAATTATTATTATTGAATAACGAGCACGACCTAAGATGATAGGACTCTTCTTAACACAATCGTTGGTTGTCCAAACGAAGATAATCGCTCCTTCACTCACTCTCTTTCTCACCTAATCTCTTCTCAACGAACAACATAATTTGTGTAAGAGGTCAATTCAAAACCAATTTAAATGCTCTAGAAATCGCGCACTGGTGGAATACGGAAATAGCAAAGATTTAAGTACGTCATAAAATTAAATCATTCATCCGGAAAAAGCCAATTATGATTTACTTCTGACAACGGGGTGGTTACCCCATAATTTTTTTTACGAGGGTTCGCTACAGCAGAGGTTATATCAACCCTCGGGGTGCCGGTGTTTTTGAAAAAAAAAAACCATATGTAAGTATGTCGGGTACGAATGCAGGGCCGCTGTATTCGAACCCGGGACCTTTACTTTACAGTGACGATCGCCGTGTCAACGCCTAAACCGTTGCGGCCACCGACGCTCCAGTTACCCGATAAACCATTTTGCATTTCCATCAAGGTATGCAGCCAACCTTCTTTCCTTCCACTTTTTTGAAAAATCACGAAAAAAAATTAGATTTGATGATAGTTTTCGTTTTGTCTATCCAACCTATTCGATCTTTGTATTTTTCTTTTTAACTCCATCCCGTCGACACATAACATATTCACCAGATGTCTCTCTACCACTTTTCCAGTTTCATACTAGCAGACACACACATTTTCTCTCTGTATTTCTCTTTGTTTCTCTCTTACATTGTCTTATCTATCTTTCTTTTTCCCCCCAACTTATCTTTCTTTTCTCACCCCCTCTCACTCACTCTCTCTCTCTCTATCTATCTATCTATCTACCTATCTATTTATCTCACTCTCTCCCTCTCCTCTGTCTCTCTCTCTCTCTCTCTCTCTCTTTCTCTCACTCTCTATATCTTGCTCTCTCTCTCTCTATCTTACTCTCTCTCTCTCTCTCTCTCTATCTCTATCTATCTATCTATCTATCTATCTATCTATCTATCTATCTATCTACCTATCTTTCCCACACACATACTTACATTTTAATGTATGCACTTGTGCCGGTTTTGTCTATTAAAAGATATAATTCTAGAGGTACAATAATTGCCTTAAACAAGTATCGGTGTCATTGATAAAGCGTCAATAAAAAAATAGTTAATCTTCAAAATTATGTCGGATACCGTCGTGGTACACAGTATGATTCTGTACTGATGTATTCCTACGCAACATGTCTGCACCATCAATAATCCGTTTTTGTTTATTCGATATTTTTGAATAATTTAAAGGAGGGAATAAGGCTGTGTGGAGTTTGTTTTCTGTGAAGGACAGAGATAATGGTTGGCAAAACTTCCCGTGTAGGACCTGTGTACGTTAATTAATTAGTTATACGTGCTCACGTAATGTACATACAATTTATTATAACAGTAAACAGACACTGTTTGACAAGGTTGGTTGTATACCTTGAAGGAAACGCAAAATGATTTATCGGGTAACCACCCTGTTGTCAGAAGTAAATCATAATTGGCTTTTCCCGGATGAATGATTTAATTGTATGACGTACTTAAATCTTTGCTATTTCCGTTTGCCACCAGTGCGCGATTTCTGGAACAAAGCTTCGCGTGGTTAGCAGTAAATAAACAAACGATGATCAAGAGACTCCCAAGAAAGGATTAGCGTGAATGTTGGGCTTAGGGCGAGACAGCCCGCATCTGATAATGAACCGGGGAGAACCGCAATAAGGGCCTAAGCCACAAAGGGACTGGAATTTAGGTAATTTTATCTTCCCGCATAAAACAGACGCCGGCACAATAAGCCGGCATCGGATGTTTGTGTCTTTGAGGCCAGAAAAGCCTTATTGTGACTAGGTCTCGGCCTCCGTTTGTACACGGCGTTCGAAATATTCTACGCTTTCTCGGCGCATCGTTTTTTCTTTACAGCAAAGTCATTTTCAGCGTTTAAAAACTTGTTTGCAACTAAATTCCTCGTACAAAAAGAAGCCATTTTTCGTTATAAACACATAAACTTCGCTAAGAAATGCGTAAGAAAACAAATTTATAAGATCAGGTCAATAGATTGATAGCATAGCTTGGTCCTAGTTTAGACTAAAGACACTTTTAAGAAATGCCAATTTAAAAAAAAGGCTAGATAGCCTCTTGACGACAAGCTGTATGCATTTTATTGTTTAACTTGTTAAAACAGTTGGTACTTTGGTAGCTCATCAAGTTTGGTCAATCTGTTCTTCTAGTATTTCACTAAAAACACAACCCATCACTAAAATGTCAACACAGGACATTCCAACTATGAACAATTGCGCAACAAACAACAAGTGCGATAAAGTCAACTGCGATTTAGAGATAGATAGTTACAATATTTACGAAACAAACATGGCATAAATTTGGTCGTTACCTATCAATTTGGTCTGTCTGACCGTATGTGTCTGTGTGATTTCTGTACAGTCAAGTCTCTTTTATAATGTCTAACTAAGACGATATCCTAACATAGCTTGATTTTTATTTGTATCTCAAGTTGTCAACTATAAAATAGATATGAGACATACACATGACACCACACTTATCTTATCAAATTCACTCACCACAGAGTAGTCGATGTTCCTCGGGGCGGGGTTAGGCAACCCCTTACTTTCAAGCTAATAAATTATATTCATTCTCATAAATTAACGTAAACACAACACACAGAATATAATGAATGTACCAGGGGTCATGCATATGCGCGAAATCTGAATCTCGCGGAATCTCTTGTCTAAATAGAGAAAATGACGTGGAAAACATACAGTTCATGGGTGGGTGAAGTTTCAATAATTTCGAAAATGCCGGAAGGCATCGTTTGATTGACTCTAGTTGATAAATTCTTTTAATACAACGATATGTCTTTTAGAACTATGTAGTTATAAAACGCCTTTTAAGTATTATATATTAAAGAAATTTTTAATTTCTTCTATTTAAAAATTCCAATAATTCAAAATCCATTATATTTAAGTGTATGCTGTATTCAGATAAATAACAAAGTCAAGTATTTAAATTTCGACGGCACAAAGATGTTCAATAAGGAGCAAGGCTGTTCAGTAGGCGCATATCATAAGTCGATTAGCATTTCAATCGGGCGGGCGATCCTTGCCGTGCCCTTTCTCTCAGCTGATCTTCGATACACCTTCATTACTGATTCCATTTTATGAAATATCGGAAGGGCAATTTTATGAGAGCGTGGTTTTAAAAAAGAAAAAAAAAAGGGGGGTTGAAAGAAAAAACGCCCTTGCTCTTTAGGTGCAGAAGGGTGCTGCTGACACGGGGCGTGGTTGGCATCCATCCTGGAGAAACCTCTTCCATTAGTCGTCCAATTGCCACCCCTCGCCTTTTAACTGGGATTAGTATCAAGCAGGGAGAATTTATTACTATCAATAGGAGAACGGTCTTGCCAGTTTATGTTACACTGGAAAATATTCAATCCGATGAATCATTTCCGTCATGATTGAATTTTCAGAGGTACACGTTATTTCGTATTATTTTTGAAGGATGACTGATTTATTTTTGGTTTTTATCAGATCACTTCAAAAGTTAAGCCACAGAGGAAATTCGTTTCCTTAAATTAAATGTTCAGTAGTAAAAGAAAAAAATCTGCGATACTTAATTAATCTAACCTCAAACAATAAGTTTTATTTTATAAATGTGTCCTTTTATTTGTTGCAGTAGTAAGTTTGACAGATCGAGTCATTTAAAGGATCTCTTGAAAGGATGTTCAATCCGTTGGGCGCATAGCCAAAATCATGATTAATGATAGATCACTCCACCTTGGTATGCTAAATTTTATTATTAAGCCAGAAAAACAACAGAATTATTTATACGGATAATTTTAAAGACGTCCTGTGATTTTCCGGTTTATTAACACTAGCGTAAATAAGGTCTATATTTATTCGTTGTCGGTTGTGATTTATTTTAATACAAAAGTCAGAACATTCGAAAAATATTATTGTATCTTAATCTTTATGATCAAGCTTGAACAAGTTTTGGTTTAACACGGGGGAGATTATATCTGTTGACCTTTTGGCCAATGGCACCCCGATATTAATCATTTATATCCCTCGCCTGTTTTACTGTTTCATTTATTTTCACGTTACTCGAGGTAAACTAATAAAATATCCTTTGAAATTTATAAGCCAATTTGAAAATAATATTTACATTCCATTACTGTGTAAATTGATGTAATGTATAATTGTTATAAAGGAAGGCTTTCCAGAGGCTCGATTAGTTGAATCTGTCACATATAAGATACTGAATGTGGGAAAATATATTTTTTCAAATTAATCAATAGTATCTTACATAATATCGGCGGGTACATTTTATTTTTATTTTAATATTCTTACAAATTTATGATATTGATCGGTGCCCTATAAGGGTATTAAAGACAGCAGTTTCCACCTTAAGCATCAGTTCGGACTTGAAATATATTGGGTTGGTGCAAACTCATGCGGGTTTGGAAAATTTGTTTCATTTACGCAGGTGCTTGTCATGTAAACAAAGCTAAATCTTCAAATTTAAATTATGGAAATATATAATTTTAACTGTTATCTTTTGTATTAACATTTAAGTTTACATTGAATTTTATAAGAGAGAGGACCTACGAAATTTAATATGTCCTAACTAGATTTTCCCATCCCATTTTTTTGGTGTACCCACTCCATGGGAGTTTTCTATTATTTTCATTTGCCAATTAGATATTATTTTCAAGAATTTCTTGTATACTCAAGACGAGGTAAATAGACAGAAAGTTATTAATAGAAATATTTAAGGAAGAGTAAGATATACGAAATATTTATTACTATCGTTTTTCAGCCTGTTAGTACTGTGTGCACATTTATTCTAAAAATAATTTTAGGCTATTAAGTCTTCTAACTAGGTCTCTAGGTGTTGATATGAATAAATAACTAAAATTTTAACATGCAATTTGTTTGGTAGGGTATGATTTTTTTGACAGTAAAGCGAGATAAAATAATAGCAGAGATGGGGCCTGAAATTTAATGGTTTCATATTATTTAAATAATAGATGAAGTGCAATGCAGTAATTTTTCTTTTGTAAGAAACAAAGAAAGGAAGACTGTTTTCACATTTGTTTTGTTTTTAGAAGGACACGTAATCAATTGCAAAACCATCGATTTGTTACATTTTGGTTTGGCTATGAAATAGTTGACGCTATCAACACACGTTATTGTAGTTTTATTATACTATTGGCTTATTATAGCAAGATATGGTTGTGAGATCCTGAAATTCACAAGCCGAAGGAATTTCAAAACTCGGCGGAAAACTAATTGATTCCAGGTGGTATCGACAAATTTTCAAACGAGAAACCACACAATTATTGCAGTTTAACTGATATTCATTCAATCACGATACAATTATGTGATTTGGTATAAAACCAAAGTTCGGCAAGCTTGATTACTACTTTTCAAGTGGTCGTTTAATTAAACCAAGTTTGTAAAAAATATTTTTTTTAAAATGTTGTGTAAATAAATTTTCATATTTACCAAATGTTCAATGTAGTTGATACTTCTTTCAATTAATTATTCTTTATATGTAAGGTCATGGTCGAGATGAAAAAGTTAGAGTCACGAGTGGGAATCGAACCCACGATCTTCGGCTGAAACACTAAAAGAATAATTGAAAGAAGTAATATGGTCTAAAAATAATGGATTTGGTAGTTGATACTATTTGACCTGGATGGATGAAGTCGTTCAAGAATTGGAAAAGTCCAAGGGCGGCCAACTTACAAAGCTAAACTTCACACCACCTAACTCCATAGTGAACAACAGTCAAAAAGTCAGTCTACTTTTATGACGTCAAACAAAGTTACCATTCAGCATTGCATTTTAAACGAGAAACAAATTTTGAGAAACTTCCTGTCGCCGTAAAAGAAGTATTATGGCTACGCTCTAGGTCTTAATATCTTTCCTTTCAAAATAAACGATAGAATCCCAATGTGACGTTTGGCAAAGTAGTTCTGTACAAAATAAAAAGTCAGTAGTACCGGCAACATCGTAGTTTCTTGCGATCAGTATTTTTAAATAAATATTAATTATACATATTCTTTGAACAATTATTATTGTTGAAAAACATAAATAATAAATGTCAACGTCCGCTAAGATAGACTAAATTTAAAAAGAGTCACCGTCATCAGTTTTTCTACAAACATGGGATAGAAGAACGATAAACACTCAATTTTTACCACGTTGTAAATAATCCGAAAAACCCAAAGGCGGATCTTGTTCTATAATAACACGGATAGGGGCGTCGGTAGCCGCAACAGTTTGGGGCGTTGACACGGCGCTAATCACTGTAAGGCAAAGGTACCGGGTTCGAATCCTGCATACTTATAAATGGGCGTTTTTTCAAAAACACCGGCACCCTGAGGGTTTATATGATCTCTGCTGTTGCAAACCTTCGTAAAAAAATAAATAAATAACATTGACAACAATATTTTTTTATTATATTTACACAATTTTATAATGTTTAACTCAATGAATAATGTATTGAAAAATATTAGATCAATAAAAACAGTAAGAAATATTGTACGAATTACAATTAATTAAGGTTTTTAGTTGAGATAAAAAAGTCAATGGCACGAGCGGGATTCGAACCCACGATCTTCGGCTAGATACGCCGCTGTTCTACCACTTGAGCTAACGTGACCTCGATCCACTCGGACACTAACTTCCCATTTCAACCCCACCTTTTGAATTTTCCCTCCTTTTGCCATTTTTCAATATCGTACGAATATTCAATTTTCCTTGTACAAACCAAACGCAATGTTTTGAAATGAATTGTTTCTAAAGTGATTCGTTTCACTTTATCACAAAAACTAATCAGAAATGAGAGAGAAAAATTAAATACGAATAAAAACTGAGAGAAAGGATAGAAGCGGTTGATAAAGCGAAGAAAAAGGTGAATTGCGTGACCAGGTGAGTTCTATTACGTGGCACGTCAAAAGCAGATACACATCTCTTTCAGGCAAATAATGTCTCGTCTGCTTTAGCCCACATCATATACATCTTAGATAAATCCGAGACCCCGGGCTAATCCTTTTGCCAGGAGAAGATTGAAGAAAAATTGGATTTCCTTTTGAGAACCACCGTCCGCTCTGACGAATAGAAGAGGATTTTTGACGATTGGCTCCTCCGAGGATGTTTCGACTATGTGAACGATGTTACAAATAAATATAAAATTTTATTTCTAACCTACAACTTGCTGTTACCAGCCTTAAAAATAATTCACAACGAAAATTACTTTAAACTGTTATTCTGCACATGTAAAAAAGAGGTAGTTCTGGCATTTTACTAAAACTTTTTATATTTCCAGAAAAAAATTGATATTTGTTTCTTTCTTCATGGATATCAGAAATCTCAATTGTGAAAATGTTCCGTTCACTATTAAAGGTTCTGATTATAAAAAAAGCACTAATCGTACATTAGAAACGACAAGGATTTCTAAGCATTTGAACGTAGTTTATTATTCGAAGGTTTGAATTCGTCTTCGAATCTTAAATGAAGTTTATGGTAATTTATGTACAATAGTGTCTTTTTAAAGCGTTCGGTTGCGAATACAGCCTTAATTTTGGAGTGAAGGTATTGCATGTACTGTGGTAATAAATGGAAAATTTATTTCCACAGTACGACCAATACATTAATAAATTTTCCATTAGTTTAAGAATATTTTTATCTTATTATATTTAGGTTTCTGAAAAAGCATCCGTAATAGAAATGATAAATGATGGAGTGAGTGTGGTGTTCAATCCTTTTTAAAAAGATAGTTCCTACTCACAGTAAGTTGTTTTGCAACGATCCGGATTTCGAGCCTTTTAGCTCATCATCAGGTTGAAGGACTTCTACAACCACGTCTCTCGACATGAATTGCCAAAGTGAACCCGCTGATACCTCCGCCAACGCGACGTTCCAATTAGCAGCTGATTTTTTTAATGGCGCTCAATTTGAACGTGCGAAACGCGGAAATTATAACACAAATAAATATTATACTAGTAAATACTTAATATTATTAAATTACTATAAAAATAATAACAATTAAAATAATTAGTTTAATTATTTGGATGTTTGATATTATTTATGTACATATTTAAAATGGGAGGTAGATCAAAATCTGTTATATTATTAATGCATTTATCACCATGTTCAATTTTACATTTTTTAATTTCAAATTTCTCAAACCAATCTAATTCTTTCCCTTTGTTGAAACTATGTAACACTCTTGTATTTAGATTTGAATTGAAATTATGTTTTGTTTCTTTTAGATGGTCCTTAAATTCCGAAAATTTGCTCGATTTAGGCAAGTGTTCTTTTACTCTTGTTTTTATTTCTCTACCGCTTTGTCCTATATATTTAATATCACAATCATTACAATTGAGTTGGTAAACCCCGCTTTTTGCCAAGTTGTCTACTTTGTCTTTAGGTTTTGAGAGGATGTTTTTAAGTGAACCCGTACTTCTAAAAGCTATTCTAAAACCTTCTTGTTTAAAAATTTTACTAACTTTTTCCGATAATTCACCAATGTATGGCAAACAACGGAAACCTAATGATTCATTTGTGGTGGGGTGGCTGAGTCCTATTGTTGATTCGTTTAAAGTTAATTTTTTTATTCTTTTAACTAGCAACCGATCAATAAATATACCTTTTTTCAGTTAAATTGGTACTTTTTTCTAGCAATTTAATACTTTTTCCAACTAAATTAGTTCTTTTCCCAAGCGATTTAATACTTTTCCCAACCAACTTAGTACCCTTCCCAAGCAACTTAATACTTTTCCCAAGCAAATTAATACTTTTCCCGAGCAATTTAATACTTTTCAAATTTGGTGGGGTAAAGGGGGATATTGAACATAATCGTACTATTAAGAAACGAAATTTATGATACCAGTTGTTTTTTGCTTTAGGTTTTAATAGTTTTTAATTCTTTTTTATAGTTATCAGGTGTAAGCGAAAGTTTTAACATCCGGTCTATGAGCCAAATGAAGCCAAAGACAAAGTAGACAACTTGGCAAAAAGCGGGGTTTACCAACTCAATTGTAATGATTGTGATATTAAATATATAGGACAAAGCTGTAGAGAAATAAAAACAAGAGTAAAAGAACACTTGCCTAAATCGAGCAAATTTTCGGAATTTAAGGACCATCTAAAAGAAACAAAACATAATTTCAATTCAAATTTAAATACAAGAGTGTTACATAGTTTCAACAAAGGGAAAGAACTAGATTGGTTTGAGAAATTTGAAATTAAAAAATGTAAAATTGAACATGGTGATAAATGCATTAATAATATAACAGATTTTGATCTACCTCCCATTTTAAATATGTACATAAATAATATCAAACATCCAAATAATTAAACTAATTATTTTAATTGTTATTATTTTTATAGTAATTTAATAATATTAAGTATTTACTAGTATAATATTTATTTGTGTTATAATTTCCGCGTTTCGCACGTTCAAATTGAGCGCCATTAAAAAAATCAGCTGCTAATTGGAACGTCGCGTTGGCGGAGGTATCAGCGGGTTCACTTTGGTAATTCATGTCAAGAGACGTGGTTGTGGAAGTCCTTCAACCTGATGATGAGCTAAAAGGCTCGAAATCCGGATCGTTGCAAAACAACTTACTGTGAGTAGGAACTGTCTTTTTAAAAAGAAGCCTCCGTAATGCTGATATTTATTTAAAGTAAATAATAATTATTTTATAACAACAATGACAGGATTTTAATAAACGATTTTTTTATTATTTATTTGTAGCCTGTATATATGTATTTGCGTATTTTTTTTATGGGTCACAACACTGATATTGTGAGCAGCCTGCCCCCAGGGGACCGATTTTAAGAAAAACCAGGCTACGCCGGTAGTCAATATGAGGGATTAAGAGACGAAGAGATCTTGGAGCATCGTCGTTTGAGAAGGTAAGTGTAAAGAGAGCTTGGCAGTGATGAGTGAAAAGGGACGGATCGACAGCTTGGTGTGGAAATTTTCGAAGTGGGATACAGTTCTAAGGACAGAAAGAATGTTGGGGTCTTTGTGTATAGTGAGGTTAATGACGTTGAATATGCTTTCCTGAACCCAGCAGTTCTTTTCCGTATGTCCTTCGTGGTGGCAGTATTGTCTTCTACTGAGTTAGCTCAGTTTGAAGAACAGAACATATTTCGGAACTAAAATATCCGTGGCTGTCAAAAATGGCATCGCTTCGACTTCTTCTATATCATTCCTGGTTTGAGTGGAAGCTGGTTGCTCCTTGTTGTGGATGTCTAATCGAGAGCTATTTAAAAAACTAAAAATGTATGTACGTTTTCCCTCATTCAATCTTGCCTTCTACTTTTTGCACCAGACTTTGATAAGCTCAAGGTGTTCTTGGATATTGGAGGTTACATGAATAAGATTTGTGTTTCATTAAAGGGAGAATTGCTTTGCTAGCCTCATAGGTGGTAATGATGGAATTGGGATCTATAGGAAAGTCAGCAGTATAAATTGTATTTAGTGTACCAATCTTGTAGGTCGCCGGCTAGTCTATCCGCGTACTCATTACCGCACCTCACTATTAAAGTTAGTTTAATTCCAGCATAAAATAATAAGGACCGGGTAGGAAGCGTTTATGATTACAGAGAATGCCTGAGTGCCATAATTTATCAAAAGCCTGGTTCTTCGTACAATCGTGTACTCTACTTTTTCACCAGTCTTTGATAAACTCAAGGTGTTTTGGATGTTGGAAGTTGCTTGGATAGGATTCGGGTTAAAATACAGAATTACGATGCCATCCCCTAAGTGGTAATGATATTAAATAATGTGATTAGTTTGTTATGTATTGTTTAGACCAGGATACATTTTCTTTGTAATCCATAGAGTGCTTGGATTGCAGAAGCTTCTTATTTATTTTCTTCCCTAATCCTAATTTTTATGTCCATTTTTTTAAAACTTTTTAGTCAGTATATGAAAAGCCGATGCCTCCTATGTTTTTCTCCTTTCACCTTTACCTCAAATTAGTTCAAAATTATATAAAAACGGTCTTTTCTCCCTTTTCCAACTCTGGGCTTTTGCGATCGGGAGCTGGTGGACTCGCAGAGAGGTTAAGTAAATTCCTTTTTTTGTATAGTCCCTGTTATTTAACCATTATTTTAGTTCAATGCCTATTCCTTTCTTTCGTCATTTTTTATTTTTATCCATTTATTTTATTAATTGTTAATTACGAAAACAGGGAGTCAATCCACTCAACAAGTGTAAAAAATAAAAATAAATTGGAATTATTTTTAATCTGTATAATAATTATAAAATTTAAAAGAAATTGTAAGATTTCTTATAGAAGTTGGTGGTAAACCTATATCTTGGAAGTTTCTGGTTCTTTTAATATATTTATCTGATTTATCGTGATTATGGTCTGCCAGACGCGATTATATTATCCCTGTTGTTAATGGTTTTTTTTCTCAAGTGCCAAATTGAATCACCTATACCCAGGTTTCTCACCCTTATATTCTTTTGGCAGATGGGATAAAAAACAATTTTTGGAAACATCAATTCCCAGTGCACTTCTCGTGCTATTAGCGGGATAGCTGAGGGAATTCTAATTAAGACCTATCTGGCCTGGGGCGAGTTTACGACTCGCAACTGTAAAGCTCATCTACGAATTAACACGTTTCCACAGCCGGCCATAAGCTTTCCTCTCCCCATCTTCTCGAGATTGAAACCAGTAAAACCTCGACGCCGAGGATTCGCATCAACGCATGTCCCACCATCCACAGGCCATCAAATCCCACCGGCGAATAGAGAGAGAAAACCCGATGCGGTTTTAAACTTTCTTTTTCATTACCACCAAATGAGGATTCGAGAAGGATACGTATAGATTTGGCCGCGGACAGGACAGGTTTAGTTATATGTCCTTACGACTTCTATAAAAACCAACGTTTCACAATGATTAATTATTGGCTTCATTTATACAAATAAAATCTTCGGCAGAACCTGTTTTTTAAACTTTTGAAACTTAATATTCTTTTAATAAATCAAGAATTTTGAGTTCAACTCTCCCACAGTAACGTATGCAACGTTTTTATTTATTTATTTATTTGTAGCTTATACATACTTGTACATAATACAAATGTGATCACAATGTATATTGTTCACCGCTCGGTCTCAGCACAAACACTGATGCCAGCGCTGCACCCGGAGGACGATGCCATGAGAAGCCAGCCAGTGCTGGCAGTCATTTTAATAGATTAAGGGGCAAGGAGGTCTCGGGGCCATCGCCGTTTTAGGCGACGTGGTGGATTCTCGGGATGGGAATATCTCGAGAGGGCTCTAGCGGTAGGGTTAGAATGGATCGATAGGTTGGTATGAAATTTTTGGAATCGGAAATGGATCAGTTCGTGGTCAAAAGGAACGTTGAGGTCTTTGTGGATAGTGAGGTTAGATCCGTAAAAAGGAGCTTTGACGATTTGTCTGAGGACTTTTGATTGGAAGGACTGGATACGCTGGATATTGGATGGTTTGGCGGAACCCAACAGTTCCACACCTTATGTCCAAAGTGTTCGCAATAAAATCTTGTATAAGGTCAGTTTAGTGCTGATGGTTAACCCGGATTTTGGTCCTAGTAGTCTGCGTAATTGTCCAAGTCTTCTGTTGAGTTGTTGTCTTTTAAGTCTTGTGTGGGGATTCCACGTCAGTCTGCTGTCAAGGTATAGTCCTAGGTATTTGACTTGAGTGGAAGTCGGTATCTCTTCATTGTTGATGTATAGTGGAGGGCAAGACTGTTTTTTCAAAGTGAACGTACATTGGATGCACTTTTCTCCGTTTAATCTTGTCCTCCACTTTTTGCACCAACCTTCGATGAGCTCAAGGTGTTCTTGGATATTAGAGGTAGCTTGGGTAGGATTCAAGTTAGAGGACAAAATTGCGGTATCATCCGCGTAGGTGGTAATGATGGTATTTGGGTGAGTAGGTAGATCAGCAGTATAGATGGTATAAAGGATAGGACCAAGGATACTCCCTTGTGGGACACCGGCTTGTATTGGCCTGATTTCAGAGAACTCGTCACCGCACCTCACTCTGAAGCAGCGGTCTATTAGGTAGGATTTCAGGATAAGGTAATAAGGAGTGGGTAGGAAGCGTTTGAGTTTATAAAGCATGCCCGGGTGCCACACCCTGTCAAAAGCTTGTGCTACTTCTAGGAACGCACCCAGGCAATACTCTTTGTTCTCAAGAGCAGAGGACGAATGCAACGTAAATATCTTAAAATCCAAGCCAATAATGAATTTAGTAGAAATATGTAACAGCTTTAAACTAATATTCCCTGATGCAGCTTAATTCAATCTGCCTGTTCAAAATAAATGTATTTGTGATTAGTTCAGTAGGTAAAATCCCTGCTTAGAAAATTTCCTCACGCAAATAATATGAAAGTCAATAAAATCTTTCAGCTGAAAACCAGTAAAATATATAAATCATTCCATCTGTTCTACAGTACTAATAACTCGTTGTTATCAATATTCTTTCAATTAATTAATCTTTAAAATTACTAGCTTTTTTCATCTCAATCAACACCTTACATAAAGATTAAATAATTGAAAGGAGTTTTTGGTCAATCGGACCACGAAATATAATGGGGTCATTAATATTTATTTATATTTTGCATCTATTGACCACTTGGATAATTACACATTTGTAAGATATATTTCAAATTACGTCACAATATACCAAATTCGTAAATATTACAACTTGAAGAATAGTTTTCCATTAACATCTTACTGCACAGAAGCCAACAAATTTATAAAATTTAAAAGATTTACGTTAAACACCGATCTATAATATCAATTAACTTTCAGCAAAGTAAAATATATTTTTATTTACTTTGATAACAATTATCTACGTCAATAAATAATGCAAATTACAGGATTTTTGTTAAATTTTTCTTTCGTAGTTTTTCTGGTTGGTCATACACTCAATCAATTGAAAATATATGGGGTTAAAAAAAATTTGACAAATACTATTTCTATATGTTGACTAAAGTTGGAGTCGCAAACATTTACTTATTAATTTTGATGAAATATAATACCGTCTTAAAAGTGGCTATAAAACATACAATTCGCGTACAGAGTGCGTAACAGAAACAGTTTCATTTCCTTTGAAAACTTCAGACCCTTTGTTGGTGAAACTTGCGCCATTTAATTATCTCAGACTGGTCGGTGTTTATTTTTGGAAAAAGCTGTTTAGAAGCGATCAACTCATTCTGCTTCAATCCAAATTACATAATTTTAGCACATAAAGAAAGTAGGTCCGATGAAAAAAATATAATTGTTCAAAAGACGCAACAATAGAATGAAAACGCGCAAATTGGCAGAATTACGTAAATGTTGAATAATCACATTTACGAAAGCCTGAAGTGTCTGTCACGTCTATCCTTCACTTGTCTATCGCCACGTCCATTCAGCTATTTAAATAATAAAAGAGAACAGTAAAAGAGAAAAAATTCCAATGGCCAAATTAAAAAAAAGTAATCTCCCCTGGGTAATGAAATATTAAAAGATATATTTTATTCGTTGCTGGAAAATACAGGGAAAAAGGAACCGGGGAGAATTATTTATTTCTGGTAAATACACTGGAGGAGAACGGAATTACGCGCACCCAGCGTCGAAATACTATAAAAAGACCCGTCGAGGCGTTGATGCAGAATTAAATTTTCATTTTAACCGATGGTGTAATTATACCAACCTATCGCTCCCGTGTCGTTCTTCAGATTTTCAGAGGGTTCATCGAAAAGGCGAGGAAGCCGTGTTCATTAGGAGAGAGCGTCTTCCTCGCTTGGGTGGATCGGTCGGGGGAGAAACCTGCAATATTTCCATGTCTAATTAACGGATTTAACGAACGACAATCGAAAACATTACGCTTGTTCCAATTAGATGCTCCGCTTGCAGCCCCTGGAAAGTGCACGAGGCATGCTAGACTGGCTTCGAAGCACTAACCGTTCCGGGGACCTGGATGAAGCCGTACGGAGGCTATTATCTCGGCGACCTTAACGACCCGAAACCACCCCCGCACTTTGCTGATTGAGCAACCGAACGTTAATGTTTATTAAACTCACCTCCCACCCACAGAAGCAGGAGGTGGATAAACGTTACCGCTAAAACACTAAATCTCGGCTATCTCGCTATGTCGTTCTGCTGACCACGTGTGCCAAAAATACTACTCTCTGTTAGTTCAAATGGAAACTGTCTCTGTAGTAACTCAATCTATTATTATCCTTTTGTAAGCAAAAAAAAAAACACTGAATACGTAGCCGACCGTCAAATGAGATTTAATCTTCGAACAATTTGGCGATATTAAATGTCAGGTATTAATTTCGTGGAAATGGGAGGTGCACTTAGAATTCGAGAAACTTAAAGCAAACGAGAAATTAGTAACCAGGGAGGGTCGAGGGTTTATTTTAATAAATTCGAAGCGCTTAGGCATTAGCGCTTATGTGACATTTCGTAGTCATCTGTGCATTTCAACCGCCACGAACCCTTTTCTGCATTTAAAAGGCTTTTCAGTATTCAAGTCCGGTACAATTATAAACAGCGGAAGCACTTAAGGTCTCCGAGTAGGCTTTGCCCCGGGGGGAGAAGGGTTAAAACCAAATTGAGATATTTGAATATGCCAGAAAGTCGAAGATCGAGAAGGGGCGTTATCTGAAGCGCGCAGGGTGCGAGGCTTTGTTTGTGACGTAATTGAGTTTGGAGGTCGGCCTGGCCCTGACAGCCTTTTGTCACACCAATCAACAAGTCACAGAAAACCTCTACATGTGCTCTCCCTGAGCCCGGATATTAACCGCCCTTCCACTAATCAAACAACCCTTTCCACCGAGGCCTCGGCGACCCTCCGGGGACCCGAGGAAATTATTCGAGCAACATTGATTTCGGATCCCATTTCCTCGAGGCTCCTCCCTCGCCCTCCCGGATAGACGTGAGTCAGTCTGCAGGGATAGCTGCAAAGAACACGGGGGCCATCTCTACTCGACCCTCAGACCATATCATACACCCAGACAAGTATCAAAACTGTCCCAGATGAGCTAAGATAGTTTGCCCACAAGGGCACATTTCACAACTGACTATGAAATGTGTTTTTTAAACTGTGAATCTTCTTTATTTCGTGTAAAACCTTTCGGCCGATCTGCAGTCTAATCAAGTTCGTTCTGGTGCGTATGTTCCTAGTAATTTTGCATCTGAAGCACATGGCCACGTGTTGTCTCTTGCGGTATCGATCAAATTTCCACGAAAAAAGTCAAATTAACAAGTCAGTCAACTGATGGATAATAGTTTTTAACACCGTAACAAACGATGAGAATAAAGATTATTAAAACATCTTTCAATGACAATTACCAGCACAGCATTGTTCAGAATATGGTTGCCAATATTATTCAATTCATCACCTGATCCCATAACAATTGATGATCATAACTGATAACTGTGCGTTCGTACTACAAAATCTCATACGTACCACTAACTTTGACTTTAAAGCCAGAAACACACTTACCCGATGCTACCCGACGCAAATCCAAACTCCGATTTTCCATAAGGTTGCATTACCCCCGTGCACATCTACCCGATGCTACCCGACGCAAATCCAAACTCCGATTTTCCATAAGGTTGCATTACCCCCGTCCACATCTACCCGATACTATGCCACGCTAACCTACTCTACCGTGTGCGATCCCCACTGTCTAGATTTTCGTCGGGTCGCATCGAGTACATTCGAAGACAAAAGAACCGGACACTCATATTTTTGTTCAGACTACATGTATTATTGTCGTTATATTAATTACAACATATTTATTTTCATATAAACCAAATTAACTGTGATTAAAAATTAATTCGTTTTTATTTAAAAAATTAATTTTAATGGTTTGGTAGAAAATTAATCAAAACAGCGGAATACAATTTTTTGATATAATGAATTTAACTAACAATTTATTGTACTCGCTTCGGCGGTACATATACTAAAATTGGAACAATTTATTACACGGTTTCACTCATAAAATTTAATTAACAATTTATTTCATAGTTTTGCTCGTAAAATTACACCATTTTGTAATGTCGGGTAGCATCAGAACAGGACACTCATATTTTTTGTAGTTTATTTCAAACTAAGTACATGTAATTTTGTCGTTATATTAATTACAACATGTTATTTTAATGTAAACCAAATTAAACGAGATCAAAAATGCATAAGTTTTTATAAACATTGTTTAATTATGATGGTTAGGAGTAACTTTATTTAAAACAATTAAGTTTAACAAACAATTTATTAGATGGTTGTGCTCATAAAATTTAACTAACAATTTATTACAAGGTTTTGCTCAAAATAGTGCATTAAGAACAAAAGATGCGTTGCGATTGTGATAGAGATTATTGTGATAAACGCTGTGGACTGTACGCGACGTGTACTCGCGTCGGATAGATGTGCACACCGCAACAAAACGTGGCAAGGCGTCGGGTAGCATCGGGTAAGTGTGTTCCTGGCTCAAAGCGATAATAGATGGATTAAGATTGAAAAATTTTACTATGGTCACGACGGCTACCATAAATATAGAACAAAAGGGCCAATCGATTTTGTTCATATGGGCTAACCTAATGTATTTTTGTAAGATTCTTCTTGATGTGGGCGAGATAATGAACCTGTAGTTTGGTTGGCCTATCCCAGTCTGATTTATCCTGGTGGATAAGATTATGCACAGTGCATCTGTCAGTTGACCAGAATCCTGATCACAAGAATAAATAGAAACAAGGGTGATTAGCAGCCATAGTTCAGTTTTTCGATTAGTTCCCCCTTTTTCGGTTCTCAGGACTGTAGTCAGAGTGATAGAGCTATAGAAGAAAATTTTTATTTTTTGCTTTTGTTAACAGTTTCCTGTTTATAGGAAGAAAAATTAAAAAAAAATATAATTAAGGAGTGATTAATTAGGAGCTTATATGGTGATAAATATCAGCATTGACCAGAAAGATGTGAGGTCATGCAGCTCAGACAAATATGTTTCAACAGATATAACTGTTCTGTTACTTCAATTTTGCAAACAGACAGATAAACGTTTGGTGCACTTAAATAGTTTTGAAATAAGCAAAAAGGAACAATGTATTCTCAACAGTGAAACTCAAACATGAAGAGACAAGAGCTTGTGAAAGCGCACATCGCCTCTGACGGCAGCGTGTAAATATTGATTTGGGATAAGGTGATTACGGAGAAGTTTGTAATTATAAAGCAAGGGGATATTTCAAGGTATAGGGGGCGGTCCCACTCAAAGCTCGAGTTTAGGGAAAGTGTTTTGTAGAAGCCTCAACCGGTCTTTCCGCGGAAAACGTTTGGAAGAGGAAGAGAGGGTTAGGAGTATTGAGGTGTTGAATGCCTTTACAAAACTCCCGTGGATCCTGAGGGGCTAACCAATTAAGACTGAAGTGCTCACAAAGGTTGAGCCGAACTGGGAGTGACGTCTACCCTGCTAATTACCCGACTTACCCTTTAGTGCCGGACAGGCCCTAAATGTCACTTGCAACCCCACCTTTCCAGGGCCGGGTGCACGTAGAACACTAATGGCCCGGGGACAATCTTGGATTAGGGCACAACTGGTCGAATAAGGAGGCCCTCCTTGGGAAACCGGCCCATTTACATGGCACAATGGCCCACAAAACCCACTCACTAACCTGCTTAATCAGAAATGCACTTCCCCTTGGACAATCCGCTTTATTCGAGGGGATTCGCCCTGATGCATGCTCCTTTATTATCCAGACTTAAAGTCAAATCACTTCGGGTCAAGTAGGTACGATTCGATTTGGCGGTCTGGGAGTACCCAGATTTTACCCCTAAATAGACAATAATAATACCACTACTTTCAAAATACGGCCACCAGTACATCCCGGCCATCAGTCAATTCATCATAGGCAATACACGCCTAGTGAGGCGTTTTGAAAATAATAGTTATAACAAATATATAATCATAAGTATACAAATTGCATACAGATTCTCTAAAAACTTTTATTGTAATTTTTGTGCATGTCATTCTTAAATAGACCACCAAATTTAATGATTAGACTAATACATTTAAATTGCAGATCATCCAACACATTCAAGGCTGGATAATCACGCAGACACGCAATTAATAAAATCATTTTAATCTCAAACTACAAGAATTGTTGAATAAATGAAACCATGATTAATATTTATTCTTTCTGCTTTTGTATTTGCATTCAATCTTTCGTTTTGCAAAATTCAAGCCAGTCTGTTGAATGAAATGTTAGTCTTTCAATATGCTGATACCTCATTTTTCTTGAGTAACCGTTCAAAATGGCAATATCTTTTATAATTTTTCTGGTTAATAATTTATGTTTTCATATTTTTTCTTCTTTCTCGTTGGGAATCCCTCTGATGAAAAATCGTGTAGAAGCAGAAATTTTGTAAATCCGAGAAAAGTGAACTGGAGGGAGAAATGGACATCTCTCTTTTTAGTTATATTACCCCGCGCCGTATACATTAATGTTATTAAGGAAAATTTAAATAAGTAATTAATGATTATTTCTCTTTTCATTACCTTAATTATGTGGTATCCTCACATAAGCACATTAACAAATGATAAAGCCAGCAATAAACTTGCATTAGTATTTACGATTATGATGTAAGTGGTTGTTTGTTAAAAAGAGAAAAAATAATTGATTAATAGCGAATGCAAATAATTCATAACTAATATTTAGAAATTAGTTGAGGTGCGGTGAAAATATAAATTCACCATTTGGAAAAGATAGTTCTACTCACAGAAATTTCTAAGAAAGAAGATTAATGACTGAGTAGAACTATATTTTCCAAAATTTAAATAATGTTTGGTTTTTGTAGAGGAAATCTTTCAATTTTGATATTTAATAATTGGCAACGTCTTTTGCAATATGCAAAAACTATTATCTTTTTTTTTGTAAGAAGCAAAGACTTAAAGTTTACTAGGCTTAATAATTGGGTATTCGTCCCCTATCACACGATAGGCGGCGTTATGAATCTAATTTTAAATCACTTTGAATGCAAAGGAAATAACAACAACAATATAATCTAAATTTTAATAACGCGGTAGGGTGAGTTAAGGGGCTTCTCTATAAATTCAAAACATTCGCCCGTCTTGAATTTATACGCAATTCTATCACGCCACTCTAAAAAATTTATCTTCATGTTTATGTAACAAGTGTAAAAACGATAAATTAAATAAAACTAGAACTTAGTTTCATCTTTGTTCTCGCACTAGGGCAAAATATGCTAACTGCACTAAAGCCCTTTGCATTTTAACCAACCGACAAATTGGCTTTAGTATAAGGAACTTATGTAAAATATTTTTTTTTCAAACTGACGCCCCTCTACTTAATTGTAGGGTTCAAATTACTGAATCCCTTTTAAAGGGCTGTTTATTACCTGGATGCTCGATAGGGTTCCCTTTCTTTGAGCAAATTCCATTTCATTTGTGAAATACCCCCTCAGTCGACGATTTGTACGAATAATGAATAATTAATTAACAGTTCGAAACATTAACAAATCAGTCCAAAACAGATTAAAAACAGATCAAAGATAATATATATAATATTTAATACACATTTTTAATTTAGCCTATCCAATATCCATCTGCTTTTAAGAAATCCGTATTAACACCATTTTTTAAATCTGGTTCAAAACTAAAAGTTAATAACCATAAGCCTACCTCATTAACTTTATCCATATCCAAAATTCTACAAAAAAGTTAAAATTATTGAATTTCCCTAGCAATTTCTTCAAAACAGTATAGTTTTCTTCGGGGCAGATCCACTGAGTAGGCTTTGTTTTTGTTCCTAGTTTGATTTCACAAGAAATTAATAAAGATAAATAAGCTGATGCTATAAAAATTTGAGTGTATTGATATCTCTAACCCCGTTCTCCTTAAACTCCTTGAATCATATTTATCGGGCAGAATTCTAGTCACAAAGGTTGGAACAGTCTATAGTTTTTCTTTACGCGTTGAATCGGGAGTACCACAAGGCACAGACTAAGGCCCAATTTTGTTTCTTTTATATAATAATGTTTTTGAAAATTTAATTGTCTGGAAAAATATTATGTAGTGAACATGATAATTGTATTTAATTAATTTAGCTAAAACTATAAATAACGATATGAAAATGATTAATTTTTGGTTAAACTTAAAATTTCTACTTTTAAACACAAAAAATGTTATATAATACACTTTTCTTTAAAAAAGAAAATGAATATTAATAATTTAAAATTTGCTTTTCATACTTGTGATGATAATGATGTTTGTTCTTGCTTGCCTATCCCGTTTGCTTACAGTGTTAGATATCTTGGTGTGACATTGGACTCAAACGTGAGATTTAATTTACATATTGATTCATAGGTTTTCCGTCAGGGAAATCTCTTTTATAAATTTATAATTTTACGCACCTTTATAAAAATTGAATCTCAAGGGCAATATATTTTTCTAGCGTATGGTATTGTTTCCTGGGGGGGGGGTCACTAATAACTACTACACTACGACTTTAGATGTAACTACTTTCTTCTTGTAACTCACTTCTTAAAATTATTTTACGTCAACCGTAGAGATTTAATACGAAAAAATTATACAGTGAATTTTAAGTAATGAATCTATACCAAATGTTCATGTTTATATATATATAATCTTGTAAATAGATACACCAGTGAATATAACAAAAGACACAATTCTTTGGCTAACACACATTTTTACAATGCAAAAATTACGCAATATTACAGTTTTTTAATTAAATATGGCCATTCGGTTTTGTTATAAAGGGAGGATCATTAATCAAAATTTCAAAAACTACAAATAAGGCAAAAAAATTTAACTTGTAGTTAAGATATTTTAAAACGAAGATTTAGTTTGATTGGTTTTTGTTTATCATGCAACACGTTCATTCTGTATTATATTTGTTTATTTATTTCTTAGATGATCTCCAAAAACACCTTCTGTCTAGTACAAGCTTTGAATTTTGACAGCAGGCAGGAATGTACCTAAATATTATTTTTGTTGTAAATTTATATGTAATAAAGATTTATTATTGTTATTATTTTTTATAAATATAGTTGGAAATCGATTTAAAATTCTTTCTTCTTGAAAACAAAACCTACTATTATTTAAATTTATTGAAAAACCAGCGATGACACAATCAATCAAAACTACATGATGCAATAATTAAACAGATTTAAATTTTAAAAAATAAATAAAAGTTAATTTGTTAAAATAGCATTTGAACGGCCTGTCTTTAGGTAGAACAATATAATAAAAGAAAATCTTCATGACAAAAATATTAGTGAAATTTAAAATAATTGTATATACAAAAAAAACGATAAGACCTAATATATTCAACCGGGTAAACTAAAACATATTATTCTTTTATGATCACAAGCCCCAATATATACTATTAATTCTTTCATTCCCATTGTTGCCAACTTTAACTGGACCTGGGGATTTTCCCATCGACATGTTTTCAACAAAATCTTTAACTTATAGGGAAGCGGTCTTTGATAACGTGTTGGCAGTCTTATCACTGAAGGAATGATTCTTTTCTTTCTTTTCATCTCAGTTTGTCACTCATTTTAAAAAAATATTCCCCACCTCCTCAAAACCAAACATATATAAACATGAAACAGCAAAATCTCACTGGCACTCTCAACACGACACACAAGGATGGCACAATTACACAGAAGACAAACACTTTGAGTGAGTAGAAATACTTTGTTTGAATATAAAATATATTTTGCATTGTATAAATTCACTTATCCACATCCTAAATGTATTTGTTAAATGTAAACATTGTTTGTAAATCCCAGGCCCTGAAGATGATCTCAATAAAAGATCGAAACGTTGGCACGATAAAGAAAATGTTTTTCTGAAACCTACATCACACCCGACCGCATCTCACGATATCTGAATAACTATCGATTAACGGTCACCAATCTCTAAACATTTTAAAAAAAATCGAACCTGATTTAAGACCTCTTAAGCCTCATTTAATATTTATTTTTCCATGTTCCACTTTAAAATAAAAATTTCTTTAGTAATTACCAAGTTATCAATAAATGTTACTGGACCGAAATGACGGCTTTTGAAATATATGTTTTTCAGAGGGTTTATTGGAATGATTTTACCCCTAAAAACTGTAAAAAAATCTTATTCTGTTCTTGCTTTGTCTTTTTCTATGTTTTTATAAAATAGTGTTTTAAATGCCAAAACATTAAACAATATTTATTGGTTAGAAAAGGTTTGTGAAAAATGCAGCATTAAAACACTGTTAAACCAAGACAGGGAAATGACTTATTATATAATTGTCTACTGGTTCACATTTATAATTACAATTAATAATATTAATATAATTATAATATTAATATATAGATAACTTACATAGAAGTTCTAAATGTATCAGTTAGAGGCGTGACATGGCCTTAGCCGTCAAAACGCCTTTAAAAATTAATAATAATAATAATAAAAGTTTATTGTAATATTGCTGCATTGCTCTTTCATTGTCAACATATAAAGAGTAAATGTTAATTATATAAATTATTGTCTTCATAAATTCTTTAAAAGTAAACTTTGGATGGTCACTTATGTGCTCTTTAATTACTTTTAGGAACCTATTTAATTTTAGTTGTTTTATATCACAATTGACCATATTATATAATTTAACCATCAGGACCTATGGTCTAATTTGAGTTTTAATATTTCTGGAAAATTGAACCACGTATTATATTTACTTCTAAGATTGTAATCTTAGATATATTTCATTATTGTGGCTGAATAATTTTAAATTTTCTATAACACAAAAAATGTAAATCCTGGCCACTTTTTGAAGAAAGGTAGGGAATGTCAATGTTCGTTGTTTTGTTCAAACTAATTCCGAGAGCTCTTTTTTGAACATTTAAAATTTTCTATAATCCAGATTCACCTTCCCAGCGATAAATGCCATAAAATAATTGAGCATGAAAAAGTCTCAGGTTGAGAGTTTGGCATAAATGGAGTTAACATGATCACTCCAGGTGAAAATTGAGAATTGAATAAACACCAACGAATTTGGCACTAGATATTTGATAAATATTATTCTGTAACTTGTTGATTTCGCTGTGTAGTATGTGACCGATCGTTTGGCTTCTGCCTACATTCGCTGGTTTGGTTTGTCAGCGCATTTTGACATTTCACCATTGACGCCAGACACACTGGACACACCGAACATGGCAAAATGACTATACTCAACTGTTAAACAGAACCAGCGAGGTTAGGAGATCAAATTACAATATTTATTCGAAAAATATAACTTTTTTAAGTTTATACAATATAAGAGTGTAAATAAAAATGTATTTATTTACTTATTTATTCCAACATTAAACTATACGTATTATAAATATATTACACGTGGAAACAGGAAACTCCAGGGATTTGTGTGCTCTATTAATAAATAAATATCGCTTTAAATAAGATGAGCTCAGCGTTGTTTTTACTTTGACAGACGGTCGTTCTTCACAGACAAGGCTATCGACCCAGAGAACATAATCTACTTTTGAAAAATTGTGTTTATGCAACAAATATAACTCAAGACCGAAAATATTACTTTGATAAACTAAAGTAAAAAGGAAATCTGACGCGTTACTGATTGAGCTCTGTGTTCAATGAATTATTCGTTATATTAATAGACAGTGAGATATTCGAAAGGGAAAAATCTCTCACCCGAGTAACGTGGGGCAAGATTTATTAATGCAACGGCCCAATGTGAAAAAACTGTTATGACAATCAATTTCCTATGTGAAAAATTCCTAATTGAATCAATTATATGTTTTATCTTACAAATCCAGGTACTATTTTTTACTTTCTAAATTGATTAGTTCTGATATAATATGATAAACCTGATTGCACTATAAACCTATTTATAAATCTATCGCCTACATTTTTATTGACGATGCAACGGTATACAATTTGGTATAAAATTTAGATGTAATTAATTTTAATTAACTTTTTGTTAGAAAATTCAAATTGTTCTATTTTTTGATAAATAATATCAGGCTTACAAATAATACCATTATTAATTAAGCAAAATTATGGTTATGATTGATAATTTTTGCTAGACATGCGGGTTTTTAAAATTTTGCAAGCTAATTAACAATCCGTGACTAATGACCTGTTGTCCTATAAAAAACGATGATCGAACAACTTTAAACAACAAATTTAAGTTTGTATCATACAATTATGTAATGTGTAGGTTTTTGTAGCCAAAACAGTTTGTTCTGTGCACGTTGTTTTACATATATTATTACATCAGATTTTTACTACAACTGAAAACGAACGTAAACCTAGGAACAATTGGTGAAAAACTGAAAACAACAAATACAAAAATTTATCATACATTTTTACGCTAAAGAAACAATAAATGCGTATCAAGAGCACTGTTGATAGGTGGCCCTCATAGGATCTGACTCCTGGGAGGGGGGGGTCATCCTCACTCGATTAAGAATAGGCTATGCTAGGTTGACACTGGAACACTTGTGTTCAAAACCCGCGTAAGTATCCGGAATGTAACGAAACGTTGCTCGATGTTGCACACCGTACTGAAGGGTGCAAATCCTTGGCGGCTAAACGGATTAGACCGAGGTATAACCCCGGACTCCCAACACCCGGGGTGGGTTTCTCGAGACCTGCCCGTAATTTATTGTACGTAAAAACATAACAAAAGCTGTAATTAACGGTAGCCTACGAGAAGTGGTAGGCTCGAATCTGTACATGTCTGTATGTTTGTAATACATGTCCAGATTTGAGCTTGTATAAGTCAGTAATCTGTAAGAAGGAAAAAAAACTTTTGACCCTTTGACTCTAAAAATGAAAAGAATGAGGAGGAACACACGAACGCTTAATTTTAGTCCAAAGTCAAAGTCCAAAGAATAGGGTGATTTGTAATTTATTATTATTCTATTAATTTTAATTAAATTACCGATATATTCTTGCTAGTTGGATAAAACAAAAACAACAAAATTCATACCAAAAACGAACAAATGTTAATCCTCATTTTTAAAAACGGATTTTCTTAAGAATAGTAAACATGAAGATTACCCATTTTGTAACCTACTACTTTTAGTCCATTTTAATCCAATGGTTATTCACAAAAATATCGGCTTTGATTCATACTGCCAAAAACAGAAGAATGGTGAAAATGAGAAAACAATAGATATTAATCCAACGATATGTTATATATTTTCTTCTATAATCTCTGCCCTTCTATCCTATCCCCGTCTACCTTGTTCTGCAGATCTATTCTGCAAGTCTTTACGTCATTTTGCTCGAAAACCTCTCCTATTGTTTAACCAGAGCAGTTCCTGTTATTTACCAAATAATTCATTTTATTTAAAAATTAATTATTAAATTAATTTAAAAATCATAGGGTTGTCGTTAGTACAGAGCATTGTATGCCTCTTTGAGACGACCTGCAGCAGCAGCCCACCACCAACACCTCAGGAGAATATGGTGCAGCAAGCGCCCAGAACATCAATAGGAATGCTGTTAGTTTACTGATGAGTCGCATTTCTGTCTGTATAGTCTGTATATCAGGCGGTGAAGAGTCTACCGAGAACACGGGGATGTGTATAATGCCCCAGTTCGTGCACCCTTCAGTGCAGTATGGTGGAGGCGGTGTAATGGCCTGGACTGGGATTTACACCGGAGGTTGAACTGGACTCCATATAGTTGGAGGCAACTTCACCGTAGTCCGTTATATTGTGAGAAATTATCAAGGATTAAAACCATCAAACCAGGGATCTCATTAGCATGACTTTCTAGATGGCAATGCCAGACCTCATAAGGGCAGGGTTGTTCATCACTGTTAAGAAATCCTGGAAATTTCCCATCTTCCCTGTTCCTATTACCTTCAGACCTTAATCCGGTTGAGCACATGTGGGATGCTTTGCAGAGAAGGCTTTCCGATCACCATCCGCAGCTAGTCGACTCCAAAACTGAGTGCAGTGCTGCAACATCTATGGAGTGAAATCCCTTATGAAATTAGAGACAACCTTATTAACAGTTAGCCTAACAGGTCCACAGAGGTTTTATCTAACAGAGGACATTATACACGGTAGAAATTGTGTATAAACAAAACTATGGAATTAACAAGTTTTATTTTATTTTTCAAAATTCCTTACTTAAATTTTCCTTCAGTAAAAAGCATAATAATTTCTGCATGCATGAAAAATATAATAAAAATGCTAGGAAAGTTAATACTTCAAAATTGCCTTTATCCCTACTTAGTTTTGAGCAGTTTAGAAAAAGGCTGCTCGGTGTGTCCCAGCTAAGCGAATGGTGCAAATCCGTGACTCCATATAAAGAGCATGTAGGAATGCCACCCGCATGAGAATTGTGCTTGAGCACGGCAGCGACTATTTGGGTCTCCTGTTACCACTTTTAGAAGATACAGGGGTGTTTCATTGCATATAGTAAGTACTTAGAGATTTCTATGCCATTTTGTCTAGATTGAGGGTGTATTCATTTCAAACCATCATAATTAAATATTTTTTGTTATTGTGTAACTTTATTATATTCGTTGTTGAAAATATGAAATGAACAAAAGTACCAAAATTGATGTATTATTATGTTATATATTACTTCGACGTGTTAATGATTTTTCACCGTATGAAATTCAGTTTTATGTCAGCATAATCTCTCAGTACGGTTATATAATTCGAAAATCTAATACGATAGAGACTTTTATTGTTCTTTTTAATTATATTAAAAGGTTTAAAAAATAAAACAAAGTAAGGCGGATAGGAAAGTGGTGAGGATTCAGATCACGACCATTCGCGGCTTAAGCCAGAACGCTACCTGGGAAAAAGGCCCGAGGCGGCGCTTTTCCTGGAGGATTTTCCCGAGAGAGCGTTCCTTTTCCCTTATATGCGGTTGACTCAATCAAAATCGAATTTTCCGAGGCGACGGTGTTTGTTTAACATTTTAACGTTGGCCCTGCCCGCCTTGCCTACGGGGGCTTAACTCTGCCCGGCTCCCCGGGCTGAGCAAACACTGCCCGAGTTTGTTTTTCTCAATTAGAATCAATTATGGAAAGTTCAAGAAGCATTTTATTAGCTTTGTAATTATTTGTATTAGGCGGTGGAGCGTGTTTTCATTAGCAACTTCAATGTTTTTATTTCATACGTACAATCGTTTCATGAATTCTTTACAACACTCATTTTCTTGTTTTTTAATTGTCAGAACCTTCCCCACTGTTGCTATTACTCAACCCTACATCATAATAATATAATGTTATAATTACATATTCTTTCTATGTAAAGTCTTGGTTGAGTTAAAAAAGTCAGTGTGACGAGCCGGATTCGAACCCACGACCTTCGGCTAATTACGCCGCTACTCTAACCACTTGAGCGATCTCGGACATCAACTCTCCATTTCAACCTACAACCTTTCGAATTTTCCCTCTTTTCTGCCATTTTTCAATTCGAAACCCGCTCTTGACACTGAATTTTTTATCTCAACCAAGACCTTACATAGAAAGAATAATTAATTGAAAGAAGTAACTTGTTCAATTGACCACTAAAACGTACAATGGGTTATAATTAAACTTAATTATGTTTTTTGTAAGTCCATTTCATTTTTTAAATAAGTTTGAAATCTGTTTCTTTCTTTTTCTTTATCATATTACGTCTTATACCTATTATATTACCTCTTTACCTTACCGAACGTGCAGAAAGAGTAAAATCATCCAGCAAATGTATCCAATCGCAATATGCTTACACAGTAACATGTAGACACTTTTCCGCTTTGCTACCTTTTAGTGGAAATTTCTGCATGGGTGAGAAGGCGAATTTGCATCAGTTTTTAAGGCTGGCTCGACCAACCTGTGCTTTTTGGCAGTGATCTTATATTATAAAATCTCCTTTGTATGAGAGGAGTTAAATCATAAGTCATTTAACTTAGTCATTTTGGTGTATTAAGATTTTTCTAATGTTCTACGTTATATCATAGTGAATTTTGAGGTTTCCAGTCTGTCTTTTCTCATTTGACAATTGTGTAAGCTTGTTGTGAGGTATTTATTTTTAAGGTAACCACGTTGAGTCCATTTGATAGCAGTCGGATTGGGTTTGTGACCAATACAATTAAAGGAAATTGTAAATCGACTCGGTATCCCTGTTGTACAAGGCCATCCTCCCTGTTTGGGAGCATTGGCGCCTATTATAATTACAAGACTTACAGGAGTCCGCCGAGAGTGAACTTTGCGAACTTTCAAAGATTTATGACCTTCATCGTCAGGAGTTTGGGTGACAATGGGGACACCCCCGCCCGAAAACCGGCCTGATGAATCCCAACACTACATCATCTCGACGTCCTACCCAGGAAATGTACCTCGGCGGCCTCTAAGAACTGATAAAGTTATAAAGCTGTTAAGATAAGGCTACCCTTCTCTTTCAGAAGGGTTGGGATAGAGGGAAGACTCCGCTGGAGGGTCGGGATAAACGATTTGCTTCAAAAGAAACCCCTTCACTTTGTTACTGAGGGTTTTTAATGAGTGTTTCTCAACCCTATTTCCCCATCTCTTTTCCTTTACCATCGTTGGTCCAACCCTTCTGTGTATCCTATTACTTACCACACCGCCTTAAGTCTAAAAACCACATCAAAGGACATCATTTTGACGAGAGTTTAATACGATAAATAACACAGATAAAAAAAAATCGTTAAGTGTCATTTCAAAACAAAGCCTAGTTGAACTGTTTATCGACTCATTGAATTGACCTAAACATCGTTGAAATTTTTTAATGACAATATTAAATTTGGGCCCAGTTGTGATATGACTTCAGCATGCATTATAACTATTAAATATATTATAATTTTTCTGTTTTTCGATTTATAAAATGTTGCTGTAGAAATATAATGATTTGAATTCATTTATTTATGGGTTTCTGTAATCCACATCATTAAACATTCATCTAAGCAGTGAAACATAATTTTATTGTAAGGGAATTGCATAAGGCACAGTTTGCTATATCTGTTCTTAAAAGTGGCCTCCAGTTTAAAGAGATTTGCTGACCTCTGCTTATAAATAAACAATGAAGGTTAATTTAGACAATTCGAATTCATGCCTAATTCGTGCCCAATTAAACCTTCCCGGTTTAAAGTTTAGATAGCAAAAATGCAAGACTGCGCCAGTTTCAGATAAACCTCTCAGTGGTGGAAATTTGATGGTATACAAAAGAGGGTAATACAGTACTGGCCAACAAGAAATGAAATTCTTTCATGGAATGAGTTCTCAATAAGTTGTTGCAGTGATTGAATCAGTGCCGACGGATGGTGATCTTACGGCTGTGAGCCTGCAGTTGGGGGATACTTCATTACTTTAAGTACATAGTTGAGGGTAAAAATTGAGTAAGCTGAAGTTACTGCGTAATCTGGTAAAAATGTTTTTAAGTAAAAATATCTTAGCCATTTTTCAACAGTCGACCAGTTGGAAAAAAAAATAGCGGTAAAATGGAATAAATATTTATTTAGACCAGTCAGTTCGGCGTAAAGTTGCTTCAGTAACTTTAAAAAAAAATTTATTAAGAGACAACTGCACAGCTAAAAAACGCTCAAGTATTTAGTAGATTATTTAGATTTAAGATGGTGTGAATTCTCTGAACAAATTTTACTTCATCTGGTGTTGTATAATACTTTGTGAGTATTTGTATAGTCATTAGAAAACTATTTTTCTTTTGAGTTCAACTTACCACCCTTCTGAAAATCATAAACATGGATTTATTATCCAGTATTTACAATACCATCCACCATTGATATTTCCTTAACAAGATAACAATCTACCAGAAATGACAGGTCATCGAACCTCACATCATAAGAACCTTGATGATAGTACCCACCTCTAAATCAAGAACTAGAAGAAGATCCATGAAGAAGAAAAAAACAGGCGTCAGAAGACAGCCTTGTTAGACTCCCGAGTTCAACAAAAATCACTTTCTCCTCAAAACTTGTATTATTTCTCATTTCAGTGTACTTTTCTCTATAACTCTTCATACTATTGATATTATTATCTCTTACTTAATTCACTATTTTCGTGGTCCGCTTGACCAATTAATACAAGACAATTAATTAAGGTTTTTAGTTGAGATGAAAAAAGTTAATGGCACGAGAGGGATTGTTGAAAATTGGCAAAAGGAGGGAAAACTAATTAGGTGGGGTTGAGATGGGGAGTTGATGTCCGAGTGGATCGAGGTCACGATAGCTCAGGTGGTAGAGCAGCGGCGTATCTAGCCGAAGGTCGTGGGTTCGAATCCCTCTCGTGCCATTAACTTTTTTCATCTCAACTAAAAACCTTAATTAATTATCTCTTACATTTGAGCATCAGTAGGCTAACTATCGTAGCTAGTGTTTCTTATAAAAATTACCAAAGAGCAGAGAAATAATATTGTATTTGCGTAACGAAAGCTGTAACATTTGCCCAACTTTAACTTGATGCCAAACAAGAACGACTTACTATGCCCAAAAAATACTAGCTACTATTTTGTAGTACACTAAGAAAAATAATAAAGATTAGTCGTAACAGACGGAATATATTTTGACAATATGATATCGAAAAATGGCAACTCTCTTTTTACAACTCGACAACTTATTAAAATTGCTGATATACAGAAAATGTTTCTGTGTGATACTTAAGAAGAAAGCAATATCTCTTCTGAAAAATAAATACATATAAAAAGAAAATCAGTCAAGTAGAATAGAAATTAAACAATTAATATTTAAACAAATAAAACTTTACAGCCTAAAAGGCATTACATATAATGATGAATATAAAATTAATATATACCGTAGAAAACTTTTAAATTGACATAAATTTTAATAAATTATTGTATTTAGAATTAATTTAAGTTTGTATGCTGGTATGCACTGTATCTTCGGTAACTCAACCTAATTGAGTCTTTCTCATAATTTTCATGAATATTGTACCTACCCCTCATGATGTGATCATCGCATAATATATTCAACATGGAATTTACAAAGTTTTAAATGCATTCGCCTAAAGTAAATTACAACTGATAACCATAATTGTACAAAGTAACGAGCCAGAGTCAAAAATTTACAAATAGAAATTTCTCTCACTTTTCATTAAACGTAGTCAACAAAATTATAAACTGCTACGAGTACTCTTATTAGTAGATACAAAAGTAGACCAAGTTAATTACACCATAAATTCTTCCGTACTAATACGCTTTCTCCCCGCATTAATGAAAAAGCCTCCGTTTGATTAGCGTCTCAAAAAGAAATCTCAAATCCACATTTTACGACGAAATATTAAATTGAAATTATGAGAGGCGCACATACAAAGAAACCACAGTTTCATTTTTAGCATATCAGTAGGGGTAATTTAATCATGTTTAATAAACTTCAAAGCTATATGAAAAACAATAAACCGTATGAAAGCTACCGTTTTAGAATTAATTAATTAATTATTTTAAATATGCAACAAAAATGTTGAAACAATGAGTATACACAATGGAAGTAAGTACTGACTTACAAAAGGAGGTGTAAAGCCGGGAACACACTTACCCGATGCTACGCCATGCGACGCTACCCGATGCTACCCGACGCAAATCCAAACTCCGATTTTCCATAAGGTTGCATTACCCCCGTGCACATCTACCCGATGCTACCCGACGCAAATCCAAACTCCGATTTTCCATAAGGTTGTATTACCCTCGTGCACATCTACCTGACGCTATGCCACGCTAACTTACCCGACACTCTGCGATCCCCACTGTCCAGATTTTCGTCGTGTCGCATCGAATACAGACGGAGTTAAAAGGACCGGACACTCATATTTTTATTCAAACTACATGTATTATTGCCGTTATATTAATTACAACATACTTATTTTAATATAAACCAAATTAACTGTGATTAAAAATTAATTAGTTTTTATTTTTAAAAATTAATTTTAATGGTTTGGTAGAAAATTAATCAAAACACCGGAATACGATTTTTTGATATAATGAATTTAAATAACAATTTATTGTACTCGCTTCGGCGGTACATATACTAAAATTGGAACAATTTATTGCACAGTTTTGCTCATAAAATTTAAATAAAAATGTATTTCATAGTTTTGCTCGTCAACTTACACCATTTTTGTCGGGTAGCATCAGAACAGGACACTCATATTTTTTGTAGTTTATTTCAAACTAAGTACATGTAATTTTGTCGTTATATTAATTACAACATGTTATTTTAATGTAAACCAAATTGAACGAGATCAAAAATTCATACGTTTTTATAAACATTGTTTAATTATAATGGTTAGGGGTAACTTTATTTAAACCAATTAAGTTTAACAAACAATTTATTAGATGGTTGTGCTCATAAAATTTAAATAACAATTTATTACAAGGTTTTGCTCAAAATAGTGCATTAAGAACAAAAGATGCGTTGCGATTGTGATAGTGATTATTGCGATTAACGCTGTGTACTGTACGCGACGTGTGCTTGCGTCGGATAGATGTGCACACCCCACCAAAACGTGGCAAGGCGTCGGGTAGCATCGGGTAGCGTCGCATGGCGTAGCATCGGGTAAGTGTGTTCCCGGCTTAAGGCATGAACGTTAAGTTAGTACACTAACAGGACGGTCGACGGCATATAAGTTCGACTTCGCTTCAGAATCCGACCATGATTGGCGGGTAATGTTATGGACGACAATTCGCAGATAAGGGGTTGAATGATCGGGTGATTTAGAATGAAAATTTTTGTAAAGGGATTTAGCAAGATAGATACAGATGGGATTTTTTTGTTGATATGAATTTTATGGATAGAAACATAGAAGTTGGCATTAACTGTTCTTAGAAGAATTTTAGATGTAGGCTTTGGAGTCTGTTAAGATTGAAACGCTTAGTGGTTCTGTACGGTAAGTACGTATGTCCATAAGGGAGCTAGCAGGGTAGTTGTTACTTTTAGTGGTAAATTTCGCACAGTGGCTCAGTAGAGAAGGGGTTAATTCCAGGGAAACCAGGGCTACAATCGAGAGCCACCCTATTTGATCAGGAGAAAATAGAAAATCCCTTCGGGGAAAAAATAATATAACTAATAATAAATCAATAAAACAAAAATCAATTTAAAAAATCACCAGTTACAAAACAAATAAAAATGAAACTATATGAATTTAAACGAAACAAAATTCTTATTAAATTAAAATTATTAGGTATTAAATAGGTAGACCTAATAAAAAATTGGAATATTTACCACCCCTAACGTTAAATTTATATTTTTTTCTAATTTTTCGGGGTCGGTAAGTCCCAAAATCAACTTGATGAACAGACTAGAACTAACATAGTTTGAATTTTTTTGATAGCGGTGGTTAGGGATGGTATGTATGCTGATGTTTTTTGTCGTTATATATAAAAAAAACTTCAATTACAAGAAAATATTAAAATTCTTAAGGAGCACTGTGTACAATGGATGTTCAATGTTAATCTGAATAAATAAATATGATTTTTAGAAAAGGTGGTCGAGTATCACCAAGTGAAAAATGGGGGTTTGGCGGTGAGTCGTTAAAAGTGGTAAATTCATTCAAATGCTTGGGTGTCATTCTGACTCCTCGCCTCTCCTTTAAAACTCACATTCAAATGAGAGTGTGGAGCGCTAAAATGGCACTTAATACTGCATGGTCGGGCCTCGTCACACACAATTTAGTGCCTCTTTCTCACAAGATCAATCTGTTTAATGCTGTCTCTCAATCAATAGTTTGTTATGCGGCTCAGATTTGGGGGTTTGCTCGGTACAGTAAGTTAGAATAATTATCGCGTTATTTTTAAATTAATAAGTTATTTTTTTACCAACCATTGCCACAAACTATATTGTTTATCTATAGACCGACGTAGACGTTGTTTTGCTTTCCACGCTGAAACACCATTTTAAGTATGTGCATAGCACTTCCAGCCTGCAGACTTACTAGAATTCTTGCGTTTGAAGGGGTTAAAAAAATAGTTTTGGTTTCAGAGTTGGTTGAATTTATATTTTTGAAAAATATCGCTGCTTTTTCAGACCTTCATTATAAGATTTATTTCTGGAAGAATCAACTATCAAATTTAATATTAAAGATGAGAATAATACATCGGGAAAAGTCTAGAGAATCACCTTGGTTCACCTCCTATTAACTGCTGGACATTGAATGTAAATTATTTTTATTCACGAAAGAATACCGATTACCTTAAGGGATCTGTGTTGGCCATTTAAAATTAAGGGTGAATTACTTTACCTAAATTTCACCCAATGGGTTGAAAGGAGGGTTGAGGTATGTTCATTGTGTAACTTAAGGGCAAGAGAGGATGTGGTTCATTATTTGGCAATATTTACAGAGTTAGCAGAATTCAGACACCTTAGCTTCCTTTCTTTAACACAATCAAAATTGAAAGAAGTGCTAAACATTGTAGAGAGTTGGAATTGTAAATTATGCCCGCTACCCTTGGCGTTACAGATATTAAATTATTAATTTTTTACTTATATCACTGTTGATCACATTAAACATTCTTTTTTGCTAAATATGTTTGTAGTTTAACTATTTTTCAAAATTTGAATGCAATGTAAAATTTTTAATTAAACGTAAGATTATAATGTAATTCTTGTTTGTTTATAATATAGCGTTGCTGTAAAGAGAATGTTAGTTTTCTTCTGTATTTTTTGTATTAATTATTATTATTATTATAGCAAAACTATGCGGATATACAAGCCGTAAATGATTTTGTATAGCTTCTTTTTTTATCATGTAAGTTCATAATTATTCTTAAATAAAGCATGTTATTATTATTAGTAGTAGTAGTTGTAGTAAGAGTATTTTTGAGAGGCCACTCTCAACAAGACACACAAGAATGACACATCTACACGGAAAACGAACACTTTGAGCCCGGAAGATGATCTCAATAAAGATCGAAACGTTGACACGATAAAGAAAATGCTTTTCTAAACCTATGTCACACCAGACCGCATCTCACGACGTCCAAATAATCATCTTGTATTTAAATTTTTACATTTGATTTTCGTATGAGGATTCCATGTAAGTCGTTTGTCGTGGTACAGTTCGAGGTATCGCACGAGTCTAAGGGGATAGGAAGATTATTGAAATAACGAGGTGGGAGAGTATTTTATTCCTGGTAAAAAGAATGTACTTAGATTACCTTGATTCTCCATTGGCGGATTTACGATTCATATAAGTGACTGTAAGTTACATGATGCTGTAACGGGATCTTTATCATAGGTGGGTATTGATGTGTTATTGGCAAAGGGAAAAATGAAAGTGTTAGGGTGGTGAGTGGGTAGATTAGCCGAGTAAATTGTTTAAAGGAGGGGAGCGAGTATGTTACCTTGTGGAACACTAGCAATAATCGGGTAAATAGAGGACAAGGAAGTGTTTTGGACTGTGGGAAAGTGTCCGTCTGTAAGAAATAATTTTAGAGTAATGTATAAAGTAGTGGTAAGATGTCCTTTAACTACAAACTGTTTATTATTGCATTCAGTTTATTCCAATTTTTTAGTAACTTTATAGCCTATTTAAAAAAAAAAACGTTATAATACAATTAATTAAGCTTTTTATCTAAGGTTTTTGGTTGAGATGAAAAATTAATGTCACGAGCAGGAATTGAACCCACGACCTTCGGCTCAATACGCCACTGCTCTAATCACAAAAGCTCACATAATCAAGTGGTTAGAGCATCGGCGTATTGAGCCGAATGTCGTGTGTTCGAATACCGCTTGTGACTCTAATTTTTTATCTCAACCAATAACCTTAGATAAAAAGAATAATTAATTGGAATAATTAATGTGGTCCATTATGACTACTAAGAAAATATGGATTAAATTATAATACAAGTATAAAATGAAACTATATGATACTGCAATATCCTGTAAAAAGATAGAAATTTGTTAATGAGATTAATAATTAATTTTCCGTGTAAATAAACGATGTTTTTGTAACTTTGCTGAACCCTATCCACGCCATAAACCATGATTATTCCTGTATATTTTTAATATCGTTTTTGATAATAAACCTGTTTTATAGGAGTTTCTTTTTAATTATTTTTTAATTTAAAGAAAAAGTGGTAATAGAAACGATTTGGCTCGCCACTGGAGGCCCATGACCTCCGGTGTGAGGTGTCTGAGATTAGGCGAAACACGCAAACGGACACGTCAACTGATAATTCCAATTTATGCTGAAAGGCAAATGGTATTGCAATCATGAACCAGAATGTGCCAGGTGAGAAGGTTAAATTAACACTAAATTCTTATTTAATTTTTGAACAATCAACAAAGTTCGTGCGAAACTCAGTTCACTCGATATCAGCACGGTCTGGTGGTCAATGCATCAATGGTCAAAATGCAATATATATATATATATATATATTTGTATGTATGTATTGAATTTTCTCTGCTACATTTTCTCTGATATACATATATCCAGACAGGGTTAACAACGGACCCGACGGGCCCAATAAGTAATTGACCGTACGCCGATTCAGCATGAGTTCACCGACTCGCAGACCAACATCTACCATCTATTCTAACCCAGCCAGTCAGACTACATTAGTTAATTTTATTAACATAAAACAAACAATCGACGAGCGAAGACGGACCCAATAAGTGACCTTATGCCGGTTCAGCATGAGTTGTATTTATAACGGTTAAAATGATAGGGTGATATCATACCAAGCTGGAAGTGTGGCCTAGAGTTATTGAACTTGAATTCCTAAAAATTATCAAACTTGTGTATTGTTCGCCCATGACAAGAGACATATATATTTTTTGCAACAACAAAAGTAAAATTGCTTCAATGTTTATTATCTACAAAATCTTGCGTCCTATTTTCTATAAAGATAGAAAAAATCAGGTAAAATTCTGGTTTTACTGAGTCTTTGTAACCAAATCAACTCCCTTTCAACTCCGGTTATTTCCGGCCAGGGCTGTTTCCGGGCAAATCTCATTTGCCGGATTGATAACGCGGGGAATATTGTTTTCGTGTGCAATAAAACAAATTGTCCTGCACCAGTACAGTTTCTTATTGGATCCGTTCGGATCTTGTTCCTCAAATGGGCTCCCCTTCTTCTATTCTGAAAACAATATTTGTCTTCGTCCCGAAAGTCGCGAGGAGTCGGGTAGTGAATGTGACAAAAATGCGGTTTACAATTTAAAAAAGGTAGGACCTTCATAGCAGACCGGAAATTTATAAAAAGAAAATCAATAGTTCAATCTTGAATAAATTTTTTAATAAATAGAAAATAGAAAAAAATATAAAATAGAAGAAGATAGTAAGGTTTAGTCTGATTCAACAAAGCCGGGGATGGTGTTTGTATTCCATATAGAAATTATTATGCCAAAACCTCACAAAATAAGCATCATACTAAACATGCTATTTGTCGACGCGTTCTCAGTTATTCTACGGTTGTTAGGATTTTAGGAATGGGTACTTTGGAAGGTAGAAAAACTAGATAGAACTATAAAGGTGTCTTACGCTTTCCGCTTTTTCCAGATGACAGGGTTATTGATTTTGACTTTTATACTTAACAGCTCGATAGTTTAACGTTAGTTAAGAAAAATTCACTTTGATCAACCAGAGTAAAATAAATTATAAACAGGCTACGAGGCTCCAGCACATTGCGTGCACTAACATATTTAAACAAAATTTCCAGAAATGCACAAAACTATATTAATACTTATAATTAATTAAGGTTTTTAGTTGAGATAAAAAAGTCACTGACACGAGAGGGATTCGAACCCACGATCTTCGGCTTGATACGCCGCTGCTCTACCACTTGAGCTATCGTGACCTCGATTCAATCGAACACCAACCGCAAAAAAATGAAAAATGGCAACAAGGAGTGAAAATTCAAAAGGTGCGGTTGAGATGGGAAGTTGGTGTCCGAGTGGATCGAGGTCACGATAGCTCAAGTGGTAGAGCAGCGGCGCATCAAGCCGAAGATCGTGGGTTCGAATCCCGCTCGTGCCATTGACTTTTTTATCTCAACTGAAAACCTTAATTAATTATAATATATTAGTTGGTCAAGCGGACCACGAAATTAGTGAATATATTAATACTGTTTCATTGCTCTAGATGACCTAATTAAAGGTAAGTTTTGTGAACAATGCAGAATTTAAAAAAGCTCAGTTTAGTATTATCTACTAGTTCATATAAATTTAAAAGTCACTAAACTTTTTATAATGTAAGCAAAATAATTCCCAGAAGGGCTTAACATCTAGCTATTCGATGCGTCTCGCGTTCAGAGGTCAAGCCAATACTTTTTCAAAATTATTTCTAAACAAAAGTCAAATGGCTCCTTAATCATAGCAATATATCATTTCGTAGCCTTACTATTCTTTTTATATTATAGTTTTTTGCTGTTTTTGTACGCCAGACACATTTCAATTTATCGCTATTTTCAGCGGGTTTGAGAAGGAAATCTTACAAGAGTTGCTTGTTCCGTTCCGTCCATGTTATCATGTTTTCTTTTGTTGAAGTTTGAAAAATGCCCTCAAATGATGTAAATGAAGTTCTTAAGCTTTTGTTAATATGTGTATAGATGTATTTTTTGCGCCTGATGTATTTTGTTCGTTATTTCTAAGTAATTAGTGTTTTCTAACCCTTTATGAGTAGAATAATAGTTGCTATAAATCGCGTAGTACGATTTACTGTCGTTATCTTTACACGATCACGGGCCCATTTTTTTTATTTTTCGTTCTTCATTACTGATGTATTTTTCCGCATTCACATATTTTTGTGTTCGTACCATTTCTGTATAATCGACCAGACTTACCGATTTTTGTCCCAAGAGATTTCCAATTGGGTTTATTGTTAATTATTATTTGGAGATCGCGAGATGCGGTCTGGCGTGATGTTGGTTTAGAACAATATTTTCTTTATCGTGCCAACGTTTCAATCTTTATTGAGATCATCTTCAGGGCTCAAAGTGTTTGTTTTCTGTGTAAATGTGTCATTAATGTGTGTCGTGTTGAGAGTGCCAGTATGAGTTTATTGTATTCAGTTTTTATGCTTTATTTGTTAAATAGCTTAGTTAGTTCGTTTCTTTCCACCATTAGATGTAGGGTTTTGTGGTGTCTTTTGCTTATTATTCTGCTGATTGTATTTGTGTTCTAGTCATTGTTGTGTACTAATGTTTAGTTCTTTTTATATTTCTCCTAGGTCAGTGTTATAGTTTTGAGATCTTTTTTCATTTAATTGAGTAATGCCATTTTGGAGCGTTGATGTTGGTTTTACAGTTCTATGATATTATTTACCCGTTATTGTTAAATCAAAATTACAGGTTCATATCCCCAAGGAAAAATCTCATAAGAATACTTGCGTCGATGTATAACATTTAATTGTTACAGGATAAATAAACATAAAGAATTTTATTTATTATGATCTTTATTATATCACGTATTGACGTTATTATGCTTTGTAATTTAGGTGAATTTGTTTATAAACAAGACAATGAACGAATGGCGGAGGAAGGGCTCGCATGTGAGAAGCCCCTATCACCGCTATATTTCAGCCTTCCGACCCCAACCTTGCCGCGTTATCTCTCGAAGTACAGAAAGGACAAAGAGTGGAAAAAAGGATAAGGAGAAAGATTTCCTACAAATTTGATTCTTCTATTTTGATATCGAATAATTTATTGGGAACAGGCGGAATATTTTGATAACGTTAATTCTTCCACGCCTTGCGTCTCTTTTCATATAAAATAAAAAGGAACCGGATCCTGTCCTCCCTTTTTTAAAGGGGGAGGCTAATCGTTGCATTATATAAGCTATATCAAAAGCTCCCTTTATAGGGTAAACTGTAGGGTGCAGCCGAATGTATTCCGACGCCTGGGGTGATTTGAAATAATTCGATTTGACAGGTCTTCTGATCTTTTCTTTTCTCTGTGCTGACAGCTTTTAATTCCCGTCTTCTCCAACACCTTCCGTTCTTTCCGTGATTAAACTTTCGACATAAGTATCATAGTTATATATCAGTGATGTTTTGATGTTATAAATGGATATAAAATCATAATTGTTTTAAAGGATTTTATGCCAACAATCAAAAGTTTTTGTTACTGAGCTTTCATAATGACTAGTTGATTCCACCACTCATTTTCAGGCAATAATTCGAAAAATTCTCCATTTCTTTGTACGTAAATTTTACAAATTTTGTCCTGCTACTATAGACCAAGTTAAAAGGTTTCGGCAAAATACACTTTTGTGTGAACAGCAGCGAACGCTTTTTCATTTAAGGACCGGTGTAAATTTTATCATTCAAATAGTCTACACTGAACAGGATATTATCACGTGTCCATCATGTTACACAAGGGTAAACGATACTGTATTATAATTAAATATATCACGGTTCCGTCCGTTGCCTGAGACATTGCACGTAATTCTGGAGATGATGGATTGAAAAAAAAGCTTTTGGGTTATAAATCGATATCAAGTCATAATGATTTTATTATTATTAATTTTTCAGCGAGCGCGCTTCCCACCATTCTTGCAAACAGCTAGAACGACCAAGCTGTACAAAGTCCTTGATACTGAAGATTTAGAAGTCTTCCGAAGCTCATAAGCCGGCCCTTATATTGCTCTCGTCAGCCCTATCTTCACTTTATGGAAGACTATACAGCAATTGCGACTTTGCTGCTGGATAACGGCATGCCGAATGTGCTCGACCACACGCCTCTGATCCGAAATCTTATCCGATGCAATTTGTTTTTAAAAATTTTGGATAAATACTAGCTTTGTTGGAAGAGGAATATTGCAAGATCCATTCGAGAGCGTTTAATATTACTAGTAGCTCAGCCAGATTAGAGCAGTGCTCATGTAAACTTGCGCTCCTTAGCTAAGCGACAAAAGTTAACCAAATATTTCCATTTCTCTTGATGCCATGTGTAAGCCTGAAACTTGAAGCTGGAACATTCTTGACTACAAAACCGAAAGAAAACGCAATTCCGACATTGAACTGGGATGTAGAACTTGTTTACTAACTAACTTCTGTCTAAATTCCTAGTCAATGCCACTCATAATTTTATACCTTTTATAAATTTCTGCCAACTTTATATCTATCGGAGAATCTTTGGTACTTGTTTTGTTATGTGTATCTGCGTAACGCTAGGTGGTTTATTTTATACTTTAATATGTTATACTTTTACTATATATTACAAACCTTCCAGGAGGAGAGAGAAACAGAAAAGGAGGGAGGGATTCTTTGTGTGTAAGGACTAGTTTGTTGTATGCATTATAAAATCGATGCGACGTCCACCTAATAAGTAAGACGATACATATAATATTTTAACCGAATTTAAATTTCCGGGAAAACAGGTACCTCCGTTTATACAGTCGTAATACACGAAAGATAAAAAGTGTTTCTGGGGGCGGCCTGGCGTTACTAATTTGACCGGCGAGAACAAAGCCTCGTTCAACGTGGGGAGGCCTGGAAAAAAGCTACCCTCGCGTGCCGGGCAGCAGTAAAGGATGCGAATACTTAAAATAACATTTTCAGATAACATTGTTAAATTCTGGCCGTATAATTAATAACACGGCCGGTAGCGAAGTGGGTGTTTTTTCAAAAAACGCCGCTTCCAGCGAATCGTACGTGTTGCCCTTTTACAGATAAATTTTCAACGTAGCAGCAAGATTGAGGGAAAAAGGCACACAGACAAACAAACACACACACACATACGTATGTACAAAACTAAACAAAAACATAAATGTTGCGTGTTTCCTATTCTAATAATGGGAGACTTCTTCCAGTTATCGCCGCCCGGCATGCATTTTAATTTTTTTTTAATTTATTCTATCGCTTAGAAATCATCTCACATAGTATTCCGTCGAAATGAAACAATTCAGCACGGCTGGAAAACAAATTAATAAAGCGTAACCACCGGACGGGAAAACACAGGGTGAAAATTTAATGTTATCCAGGTATTGTAATTATACAGGGTGTAGAAAAGAACAAAAGATATCCGGTCGGTGTCGGTTAATAATCGTTCAAGCTACAGGTTTTCCGGGTTTAATTAAACTTTTTTTGCGTATCGAATCAAACTCGCTTATAACATGATTGTCTAATAAGTTGAATTATATGCCCAATTTGGTATATCTCCCCAAGATCAGTACTTAAGATTTTCTAGTGGCTGATATGACAAGTCTCGCCGTTTTTTACTATTTGAACACAATATAGTGATTTTTTTCACTACGCTTTCGACAAAGTTCAAGTGCTTCTACATCTCAAATGCAGGAAATATGTTCGAATGAACCATGGTCCGATTCTCAACCGTGTTCCAAACATTCATCATTTTATGTATTTTCAACTATCTACGGTTTTCGTCATCAATCTATTGATGGATGTATTATTCATTTTTGAAGAACAAAAAATTGATAAGAGCGTTACATTTCCTTTAAGAAGGCACCCTTCTAGGAATTTAAATTTAAGTTTTGGTAAAAAACAAACATTAAATCTTTCCAAAATTGAACAAAATATCTAAATATGGACAAAAGAACAACATTAGAGAAGTTGTAAAACCTTCAGTAAAAAAGAGAAAAAGTCATCCTAAAAAACATACAAAACACAATAAACATTTTGAACAACCACACCAGAAAAATTACGTTGTATTTTTCTTTTTCTTTGTATTTTTTTTTGTATTAAGTAAAAGTTGGGTTTAACAACTTTTGAGTTGGAGTCCTTTTTCTTAGTTTTGTCTATATTAACTGTAGAAATTTGTTCCTTTTTTTTGGGTTTTGGTTGTTCGCTAGTTTATTGCCTCGTTTGCTTATGTTTTTGCAGTTTTCTTTCTGTGAGCGCTTTTTTATTAAGTTAATTTTGGTAAACAAATTTTTTCCAGAACAAAATGTTATTACTAGATTTAACGTTATAAGTGTACAATTTCTGCATTTTGGTTCGATGTAATTAAAGAAAAGGGTATACCTGGAAAGTTAATTAAGAAGAAGTTATAAAATTTGCCAAGTTTGTGAAGGTTCTAGGGTAATTATTAAATATTTGATTAAGTTTGTACCTGTACTTGTAAACAGGTAAAGAAAAGTTGATGGGTAATAATAAGTTAATAACAATTAACTCTGCAGATTTAAAATAATGTCATGGAAATGTTGTTTTTATTCTTAAAAATAAAATAAAACATTGGGGGGGGGTTAGAGAGAGAGAGGAGTTTTTTAGCTGACTTCTATGTGAGATGATAAACTTATTGATCAAAAAAGAATTGTTAGTTCCGGCTGGAAGTCATGAACACAAATGGTTCAAAGGCTTCTTTTTCGCCAGAGTTGATTTACGAAATGTCAATTTTGTTGTGGGAAATGGGATCCAGCGGACGAAGCTATTTTAAATTGGGACATACCGAAAGAGAGAGGTTCTCTTGTTTCCTAAGAAGGCCAATTACTCATTGCTTTTTTTAGGTTATCTAAACAATTTTTGGGTGTTTTTTTAAATATTTGTTAGGACGGCCTTAAAGAGAGTTTCCCACTGCCTGGCGATAGGGCTACTCATTTTTGAGAATGGATTCTAGAAAAAGTTGAGTTGCCTATGTAAAAACATGTGATAGGTTGAAGAGTGGAATCTATTTATTACAAATCCCATTGTAGAAAATAAAAAACGTTTTCATTACTGTAGTCGTGTGTAGACTCCAAAACCTCCAAGAGAACCACTTCCTTAACTTATGATTGAGAACGGAATTTTCCATCAATTTAGATACGTACATCGACGACATACTCGACCTCAACGCAATACCCAAAAACATTACATTCTCCATAGAAACTGATAATGACAACAGCATCAATTTCTTGGACTTTAACACTCACCAGGACGAACAATAAACTTGAATTCCAAATATACAGAAAACCCATCGAACATCATACTCGCACAATCCAACCACTCACAACTACACAAAATTTCAGCACTAGGTCACATGATGCACAGATTAAAAACTATCTCACTAAATACTGAAAATTACGACAACGAACTACAACAAACAATAACGAAACAGCAATAAAAAAACGGGTGAAAAAACAAGCTCAATTCAGAAACTATTTAAAAAACATCAACAACAAATGGATAATATTCACATACACAGGAAAACAAACGTACAGTGTATCGACTTATTTAAAAAACGCGGACTAAAACCAGCACTAACTACTAATAAACACAAAAGTAGAGTACTAAAAAGGTATCATCCAGATCAAGATCCATGTCAATGCGGAGACGTATAATTGGGCAGACATGATAGAAATCAAGAGATCGACTCAAAGGATCTCAGGTTCTTCGGAGACAACGATGGGAAATCAATGACTCCACAAACTTAATACATCACAAACACTATAGAAACAATCATGATTTATTACACAAGGCACCAAAAGGACGAAAACTCAACATAGTGAAGGACCGAGAGATATACAAACAACACTTAACGACGAAAAACTAATAAATGTACAAACAAACTCACAATGATTCACTACTTTCACACCACAAAAAAATAAACAATTTAAAAAAAAATTGCAAACGTTCAGAAAGAAGAAAACATAATTCAAACCAACACAATAACAAAAAAAATTAAAAATAACAACGCACAAATAATAACCGACGACAGAAATAACCTTCATCACAACCTACCATGACCCATACCGCAAACACTCCTAGCGACAACCGACGGACCCAACTGTATATAAAGAAATAGTGACAGTCAATTCCTAACCGAAGATGGCACAAAGTAAAATTACTGACGAAACGCGGCTGAGTAGTTCAACAAACCCGCGAGTTAATAAGTGACCCAATACCGGTTCAGCATAAGTCCACCGATTGGAAGACCAACTACTGTAGTACTTACAACACTAGCATAAATAATTGTAGTATTATTCGGAGATCGTGAGATGGGCTCTGGTGTGACGTAGGTTTTAGAAAAACATTTTCTTTATCGTGCCACGTTTCGATCATTATTGATCCCTGAAGGTGATCTAAATAAAGATCGAAACGTTGGCCCGATAAAGAAAATGTTTTTGTAAAACCTACGTCACATCAGACAGCATCACACGATCTCCCAATAATCATTGACTAACGGTCACTAAACACCACACATAATTGTAGTATAGTCAATCACCTTTCACCACATTATTAATTACATGAAATTAGTTTTTTAAATCGAATTAAAGAAAGAAGAAGTAAAAAGGAAGGGATAGTAGTGCAAGTAATATGCCGAAAATAAAAGAGATATATAAATAATAAACACGAGTTATACTCCAATCCCCCAATAAAGTATAATATATACACGTTTTAATGTATTGAAAAGTATAAATTGTTAGTTCAATTTATAGTTTTTAAATGTGCTGAGTAGAGGCCGCAGCGTGGCTCAAAATGCATTTACAAATAAAAGGAATAGTTACAAATAAGGCTATTGACGACAAATAAAAACTGACATAATAATTAATCGCGCAGTCAACACCCACACCTACCTAGAAAAAAAAAGGTTTTAACTAGTATGGATAAGTGGTACAACGCGTACTGAATCAAAGGTGGATTTCGGATTGGCAAAAGTTTCATAATTCCGCTGATGAAGGCTTACTGTACAAAAGTAGATTTTGTTTGGTGCCGAAAGAACCGTGGTTTCAAGGTGACAGGTGACATTATTTCACCGTAATCTCTAGAGTACGAAGCAACCATGGTCTGTGGGGAGCTCATATGTGCAGAATCGGGTTTAAGGAATCCCTCCAATTGAGTAACATGCGGCTGTCCAGAAGATTTAAACCATATAGTAATGGAATGTCCAGGGTTTGGAAATGCAAGAGGTAAGGTGCTAAACGGTATTGATGCCCAAACCGGACTGGTTACTTAGACCTTACTCTGTTGAGATATTGGTGGAGTAGGGGAGCAAGGAAGTATATGTTCTGCTATTTTGGTTTCTGAAGGTTTAATCTTAAAATACCAACGGATTAACAAAAAATAGTATGGATAAATAATTGTCCACATGGGTCATTCACTCGTTCACGTTAAGGAAAATTTTAGTTTGGAGCTTTGGCTTTTTAATAGTGATAGTTTTTTAATAATTAATTTTTAATTTTTATTTTAATAATTATTTTAATAATTTTTAAATTTAAAAAAGTAAAATTAATAGCCAAATGCCGTCTGACAGTCTACCAGATATCGCCAGGATAGGCAGACCAGAAAGGCCCAACAGGACTTCCATCACGAAAAACTCATGTGATCAATGTAAGATTTTTCAGAGACCCAAGCCAAACTCACTCTGCCTCCTCGCTTTTGATTATAATTCCGAAATAAGGATACGATATATTGTGTCATCTACTGACGGTTGGGCATACTCTTCCTTACCCGCATCACGACTGATAATCGAACATCAATTGGTTGCATACGGATGATGGACTTGGTTCACAGTTATGATTGTCAGCTAGTATGAATGCGGAAAATGTAACGATACATTATTGATATTAGGATTTTCCTATTTGATATATTGTTTTGTCGGTTCTTTAAAAAAAACTATTGTATAGATCTTAAAAAGTTATGAGATACATTTTATATTAAAAAAGAGAAAATTGCCCGCACTGTTAAAGTTGACGGACCTAAGGTAAATCCTGCCACGCATTGTTTTTTCCCTAAGTAAAAACATCAACAGATTTACTCTCAACTTTGAAGAAAACTCCCGGAGACCAGAGAAACAGGCAAAACCATCTGCCAAACAACCTAAAATACATATTTTACGCTATGTGCATATACGATGTGATCCTGCTCTTTCCGTGTTACACCTATGAATTTAATAATTCAATTTAATAAACTGTGTTCGATGATCAACACAATTTTGATTAAAAAATCAAAGGCACCTCTCTCCCTAAAGCTCTAGAACATGAAACAATGAAATCAATTACGTTTTCATTGCGGCCATTGTAGTTGGTTAAGAACGATTTCATGCGTGAAGACTAAACTATGATAAGCAAATTACTTAATCAAACGACGTCGATAGAATTCCATGATGGAAATGTTAACAATCACAGCAATTATTAGAAATTGGACGAACAAAGGAAAACGACATGTTCGGTCTACCTTGCATTAAAATTCGAAGTGCACATTTTTGGAGTTTGAAGTCACCACGAAAATATGGTACCCGGCAAAAAAAAATTTCTTTTCAAAAAACACATCCTCTCAAACACAACATTCATACAAAAATGTCTACCGCAAATGTCGGAAATACCAATGCAATAATTGCTTATTTTAAGAAAAGAAGAAGGATTATTCTCAAAAACTAGGGTAATCTAACAAATTAGTTTCAGATGGGGGGTTATCTAACGTAACTTTAAAAAAAAAAAATTCAAAACCACTTTTACCACACATTCCATTTAGAAATAAATATATTGAAACACACGGTAATTCACTTCCAAATTAAAAATATAAAACATTTTTTACATAATATTTCATGCAGGAGTTTGTACGATTTTTTTTCCATAGATTAAGAGATAAGTAAACAAAAAAAAATTATTTATGCGTTATACACCTTTACATACGTATTTAATAATACAACAACGTATTTCCCCAAATGTTGAAAATTCACTGCCATCCGTATGGCCTATTCTTAGAAAAATGCCCGAGAAATTTTTCTCTTATCAAGATGACAACCGTATTAACGTCCTTAAACCAATTCTGCTTCCGTTACTATCGCTTAACCATACATCAAGCCCATCACTGGGATTAGGAATTGATGCAGTTCCGGCATCTTTCTTGATATTCTCTTAAGTATTCGATCACGAGTGTTTGATCCTGCAGAGGAAACATAAGAGGAACTTTCTTCCCCAATAATCTCATCATGTAACCCAGGATTCCATATACATATGCAATTTATTCTTTCAACGCCGGTGTTCCTCAAGGAAGTATACTGGCACCACTTTTATACACTGCTGATCTTCTCCTTCAAACTGACTCAAATTTAGTGACAGGTTTTAGGCTCTCGCATATATACTCTGGTCATAAAGTTAATAATACGTTATAGTGAGACTTAGTTTTTAAAATTTGAGGAGTAAAAGGTTGTATTTTTGTATTGAAGAGAGCTCAGAGTATAATTAAAAATATCAGATAAAGGTATGTGGGGGTTAATGCGGTTGGTGGTTCTTGTTTTGCGAGATGGTGAACTTACCGGCACTGATTTTACTAGGCACGTCTTCTCTCATTGGTTTACATTTGACATAAACGCGTTTCACACAAAAATCTGTATTTGTCAGTTCCTTACTGAAGATGGCATATCATAAAGTGATCATTGTTAAACATTTTTCTGTCAGAAGGTTAATTTATGTGACATTAAGGACTACAGGCGTGTTCTCAATATTAATTCACGTACAAAATTAATGCCAGCCAGTCTCGAACATTTGTTTTGTGCACGGATCGGATGTAGGGCATTTTCGAGCCACCTGAATAACAGTCGATAACTAGGATAGACGTCGAGTTGTTCAGTCAATCTGCCATGTGGAACACGTAGCCCCGTTAATTTCAAGCTTTACCTGACAAGGCTTTCGCAATTGGTGTCTATATTTAATAAAAGGCTGATCTCCAACGAGCAAGCGACAGCCCCGACAAACAGCTGATCGCTGTGTATTCAGGTACGGTGTTTAGTTGTTGAATTAATAACAGTAATTGAATCGTCTGATGGCGACGCCCACCGAGCGGAAAGGAGGCGGATTATTAAATTACCGACGAGTCGGACTGTTGCACAAATCTTACAATGGGACGCATGTCAATGCGTTTATAAGGGCTGCGACACCGACAGTTGAATTACGGACATAATGCCAATTTCGGTTCGGCCCCAACGCATTGTCGAGCTCCTGACTAATTTAATTAGCCTGGCTTTTGTTGGGCTAGGACCGAGTCTGGCCCCATTGTCTCCGATTTCCATAGTGGCTTAAAAAATCCACCTATTTCTTTCTATCTGCAACAATTAACAAGTACAGATATTTTATTATATTAACTTTGTTTTTATTTTTTATTTTTTTTCTAAAGGTTGCTTCTTTTACTCAACACTTCTTTTACTCAAACAATCAATATTATTAATTTTTAAATGGGTTACATGAAACACTTTACGAATTGCAAATAAAGGGTTTGCCAATAAACGTAATTGTTTTTCTATTATACAATGGTTAAAAACTTACAATTTTCAAAAATAAACGTAGGTAGATAAAGATAAAGATATAGACATGGAAAGTGAGAGAGCGCGCGCGCGCGTGTGTGTGTTTGCGTGTGTGTGTTTGTGTGTTGTGTGTGTGTTGTGTGTTGTGTGTGTTGTGTGTGTGTGTGTGTGTGTGTGTGTGTGTGTGTGTGTGTGAGAGAAAGAGAGAGAGAGAGAGAGAGAGAGAGAGAGAGAGAGAGATTATTATCTTGATTATCTTGATCCTCACAGTCTAAAAACTGTATATTTTGCTATATGTCAATCATTACTTTAATAAGGTATGATAGTATAGGGGAATACTAGTAAAAATCTATTACATAAGGTTGCTCAAAAGGTTGTAATTATACTTATACTAAATGTTCATCCAAGATTTAGTTCGGAAGAATTGTTCAAAAATTTGACTTCTTTTGCATGCATTCATGCATTTAAAGTTAAAACACATAGATATAATTTGCATGGGTATCCTACTCGTTTATCTAAAAAATCATAAAATTGTCTTGCCTAAAATTAATTCTGAACTTTTTGCCAAGCATGCCTTCATTGTTAGTTAAAAAAATGCACTTCAATTTAAATTAAATTTGAATGACTTTAGGAATGTTAATAAATTCAAAAATTATTTAATAAAACATGTCATTGGTAATATTTAAAGTTCTTCTCGGTTTGTTAACATATGTAAAACATTTTGTTGTTCCAATCATCAGTTTGTAAAAGTGTATAAATATTATTTTCCTTAATATATTCCTTAATATAATGTAACTGCAACCAACTCAAATCCTCTGTACTAGAATGTTCTTATTGAAGCTTGGCATAAGAAACATCTATTTTTGTTAACGTGTTTTTGTTTTTGTTTTTCAATCTGTTTTCTTGTTCTTCGTTAACTGTATGTCTTATGCAAATACATTTTCAATTGAGCTATCGTGACCTCCTCGTGAGGTCAAGTGGTAGAGCAGCGGCGTATCTAGCCGAAGATCGTGGGTTCGAATCCCGCTCGTGCCATTAACTTTTTTCCATCTCAACTAAAAACCTTAATTAATTGTAATGGATTAGTATAAATGTAGTAACACACACGCGTGCTAGTTAATAATTGAAAATTGAAATTGAAATTGAAAATGTATTTGCATAAGACATACAGTTAACGAAGAACAAGAAAACAGATTGAAAAACAAAAACAAATTTCTATTTCTTTCTATCTGCAACAATTAACAAGTACAGATATTTTATTATATTAACTTTGTTTTTATTTTTTTTCTAAAGGTTGCTTCTTTTACTCTTATAAAAAAAATCGGTTGTAACGGTTATTAACAACAATAAAATAACTTTACTGATATTTTATTAATTTTATGCTACAATATTAACACAATGATATGCCAAATTTGTTTTCATACGATTAGCACATTAAATATTATTATCCACAGGAACTCTCAGGTAAATCATGATTCACTGACTTTAAGCACGAAAATTCCAATCTAATAGCATATATGTGATTACATTATCTTAGCCTGTACACCACCAGGCTTCAACTAATCGAATTACATTTTTAAAAACTTAACGAAGTTATGCAATTGTAAATCTACTTATTTAAATTTAAATTTCGGGTTTGTTAAATTTGTCTATTATGTTTTGTACGGATATTGATTCACACAATAAATTATGTATTGAATCTACATTCAAAGATTATCCTTACTTTAAAATAAAATATCGATTCAAGAAAGCCAATTTGAAAGTAAACGCCGGAGGGGGTTGAATTTACTTGCTTCAGTTGGTTACTGTAGTGTTTTCTTCAGTGATTTCTTACTACGGTCAAATCAAGATAATAGAATTATTGAATCACAAATGTATAAATAGATTTTTATATCAGCGTGCAAGATAAATCGATACAAAAACTGAATTGACCAGGTTTAATTAAAAAATTAACACAAACGACCTTACAGACAAGACAAGAGAAAGTATGAAACAGAAGAAAAAATGTTCCTAGTACGTTTTAAATAAAATATTGTACCCTAATACTCTACAACATGGGACGTGTCGCCTGCGAATAGGACACACCAGGCTGAGACATGGCATCGCAAAAGAAAGACGGAGATGCCCTTTATGAAGCGCACTAGTATTTGCAAAGCAAATATTAATATAATGCGAGGAATTCGGGCTGCAAAGAACAAAAGTGTTGACTGCAGATTTTAAAAAAGACACAGTAGTACAATAGTTATAAAAAGAAATTTATTCGATACCTGAAACAGATAAAACGTATGGTCGCATACCCCCCCCCTTTTTTTTCCATACGTAAGTTGAAATAATATCCTTAATGCTATTGATATATTTATTAGCGTAAAAATTATAGAATGTTGGGGTGTGATTGTGATGTACTATCTAGTATCAACAAAGTGCTCTATTATATATACTGAGAGGCAAATAAAGTGGCCACCCTCCTTTTTTATGTAAATACTTGTAATCATTATAATTTTTATTTTATGTTATTTACTGGATATTTTTAAAGAAAAATATACTTAAATAAAACAAATTAAGATGATTAAAACAATTTTACAAAAAATGTTAAGAAAACAATGAAGAAAATTTCCAATTTATTGTTAATTATTTTCCCCTCTTGCATTTATCATCGCTTGCATTATGAGGTTTTGAATGTAGCTGTTTAATATTTTCATAATCCTCCACCAGTCATTCTTAAATACTGCAAATCGCTGGCATCACTGGACGACATTTTACCCGCTTTGGCAACTCGTCCTAAAGTTTTTGGATAGGGTTTAAGTTGGGTCGCGATGCTAGCCACTTTGAACATTAAATACATTAAATTGTTCCAAGTAGTCACTAACGATCCTGGCTGTGTGAGGCCTTGCATTGACATGCATAAAAATAAATGCAATTAGTGGCATATAAAGAACAATTTCTGATAACACATCTTCAAAGTATCACACAGCTGTTATGGAATCCTCGGTGAAGATCAACCTTCCATCGAAATGCCTGTCCAAACCGAAACATAACCACTTCTATAGCTTCTCCGGAGTGAAAATGTACTTTCTTCTCCAAACCCTCTCTCGGCCGTCAGAATATTTCAAAATATCTTGACTCATTAAAAAACAAGATTTCAGACCAATCTTGCTCAGAACAATTGATGTGATTTTTGATATTGGTTCACTCAACAATTAATTTATTGAACCAACATCCACTGAGTCATTCATCCACAGAAAACGTAATTGGATCAGAGAACCAATATAGAAAGTAAACGCCAGAAGATTAAACATTTTCAACATTTACCCAAATTAAATATAACATTTTAAATCACATACGATTTTCTTATTACAGTGTTTATGAAATTGCGTTTAATCGTGTAATATAATTTATGAAATTAGTTAAAAGCATTGAAATCCCGGGACGATGGCAGTGACGGCTCGCCGTGAAAGTTTTTAATCACTCGATCAAATTTGTTCCAAAATCAATTACAAGAGGTGTTGAAGGGTGATATTTTTCATGTCATGTACAAGAAATGACAAACACCCTTCAAATAAATTAGCCGATATACGACGAACGAGAAAGGAAGCAACTTTTAACCGGCAATTAAAAATTTTCCGCGCTTAATGTTGCTCGGATAATTTCCCCTGATACTCTCGGTGCCACGGAATTGATTAATAACGATTGCAAGGCGTTTTCCAGCATCAACGTTCCAGGAGATTAGTGAACGTGGGAAATCTGATAAAATCAGAAAGACACTCGGAAAATTGAACTTGCGAAACAGAAAGAAAAATGTTTGAAAACAATCTTCTTCGTCTGACTATCTTCTTATTTTCTCTTCGTGGGCTTCTGTTTCAATTTTATCGTCTATATATATACATATATATNTATATATATAATTTTTAATTGGAAAACTCGTTTATGTGTTTTTATACCAATCTGTACTTTCTTTAGCTACAACATATATTTATTTAATAGGTTGGAAATAATTTAATGACTCTCATTTTGGTTCGTAAACTAATTTCGTTCTGGTGATATTGTCCGTCTTTTATTGTGTTTCTTTATGTATCTCTATAACTTCATTTATAATTTCTCGTGTCTGTCTGTTGCTCATATGAAACAGTCATTATCTGTTTTTCATATTTGCAAGTCACCAATTTTTTTCCTTCTAGTCTTTCTATTCATTTTGTTTTATATTAGTGACTACTCTATTATTTATTCCATCAATTTATTTAACTTACTGCATTAACTCGGTTTCTCTCTCTCACTTTTTTAAAGTTTATCTTATTGTTTCCTGTGTGTTCGGTGCGTTTATTAATAAGTACAACGATTATTCGGAGATCGTGAGATGCGGTTTGGTGTGACGTAAGTTTTACAAAAACACTTTCTTTATTGAGATCATAGATTGACTAACGTTTACTAAACACCACACAAATAGGTACAACTTTTGTTTTTCTAAATATTTTCATCTGTTTATAAGTTAATTTTGTTGTTTTATGTGTCTTAATTTTGTGTTGACTATGTGTAGTGATTAGTGATTTTTAAGTTTACTTTTTTAAGTTTAAAAATGTTCATGTGACTGTTTTTATTTATAACTGATTCGTCAGATGCGGTCTGGTGTGATGTAGCTTTCAGAAAAACATTTTCTTTATTGTGCCAACGTTTCGATCTTTATTGAGATCATCTTCAGGGCTCAAAGTGTTTGAGCCCCAAGGGGCACTCTCAACACGACACACAAGAATGGCACAATTACACAGAAGACAAACACTTTGAGCCTTGAAGACGATCTCAATAAAGATCGAAACGTTGGCACGATAAAGAAAATGTTTTTCTGAAAACTACTTCACACCAGACCGTATCTCACAATTTCTGAATAATTATTTATTTATAAGTTTATTTTTTTTTGCTGATCTTCTCTTATTTACATTTTACCTTCACGTATTTCTCAGTAACTCTTGTTTTTACACCTGAGTGTGTTTCTGATAAAAATATAACTATATCACTTTACATAAATCCACCATTTTGTTTCTACTTATTCGTTTTTTTCCTATTTGTGTTTTGTTTGTAGTTTAAATGTTGAAATCTTTCGTTTTATACGAAGGAAGTTTTCTAAAAGTTAGAAGTTATTCTTTAAACTACTTTTTCTAAAAGTTATTAACTTATTTATTTCTAGTCTGAGGAGTCTAGAATATTTTTTTAGATCTATACCGCAACAAAAAAGAACAACTGCGAAGGATATAATATGTAATTCTATTAACTCTACCTCTCTCACTTTTTCTCTCTCCCTTTTTCACTCTCTCTCCCTCTTCCTCACTCTTTCCTTTTCTCTCTCTCTCTATCTATCTATCTTATAAAATATATAATTATTTTTTCCATTCTTCTGGGATCTCTTTCTCCTTCCGACACTTTTTCACCTAAACTCCGAACATGAACAGACTAAAAATACACAGAAAATCTGCCAGACTAGGAAAAAAAAAGTCAAAAACTGATTACTAAAAATTCTTAAGTATTTATGCAAGGTTATTAAAAAAGATTTAATTTTGCTGAGCATTGTTGAGCGATGAAGAAGAATAAATAATCGTCTCATCAATATTTTAACAAGCTTGAGAAGAAAGCGCAGAGGTAAGGCTGAATAAATCATGAATAGGTATTATGTAATTGTATTACATAAACAAACGGCTTGTTTTACATTGACAAACCATGAAACAATGACGCAATTTGGACCTTTTGAAACAGTAACATGACCTACATTGCGATTTTTACAGAAATAAACACAAAAAGATCTCGTATTCTATGATCTGTTGGTGTTATCGTGTATATATAAAAATTTTACTGTCATAAATTATCATTAGAATTAAAATTAACCGAGCTGTATTGGTTATAAAAATGTATATAATTTAGTTTTTGCATTGCTCAAATAGATTTTGTGTATTCAAGATCTTTAATTTTGTTTTGGCATATTTCCATATAACGTGCTATGTATATTTTTCTTTCTTTAAAAGATTCTTTAAATCTTAACCCTAAAAAGGTAGGGGGTCCATGAGACACGTGGTTTGATGGTAATTTATTTCACATTATTCTTTTATTTTTCGGGTTGTTTAAGTAAGTAGCAGCAGAGCTAGTAAAAAAAATGTTGTAATGTAAATTGAACTTGTATTAAAGTTTTTGTATGCAAATATAACATTCTCGTTGTTTAGAAACTGAAAGGTCGGGACTTTTTACAAACTGATCAAGGGTTTTACCCCCGGGGAGTGAAGCTCCAACCCTATGGCGCTTTAAAAAAAAAGTCCTTATCTAAAATGACTTTTTCACTAGGCAAGACGCCAAGCTCTTCGTAATAACCTAATATCGTTATACTACGGGTGAATTTATATAAAATATAAAAACTAGTTGGCCAATGAGGACAAAACGTTCAGGAGGAAGGCGTAGTCTCCGACGAGTAATCAACGTCTGGCGTCCGCCCGCCCGCGCCGTGACTTGAATGAACAACCCTTTTTTCTTTCTTTTTTTTATTTATTTGAGCTACCCTCTGAAACCAATATGCCCTAGGTCTCCCTTTTCACCCCTCGTTTTCTTCGACGGGAAGTCTTTAAGGGTTCGCGACAGGCGAAGTAACTAGAAATGCACTTGGTAATTGCTTGACGTGCCCCTGCGACGAGGAAAAAGGGGAAATGAGTCTCATTTGCCCCTGGCTTAATCTGTTCCGCTATTTTTCTCGTCGGATACTTCAATTACTTCAATTTTTATTTATTTCTATTTATTTTATGATTCGGATTTGTCACGCGAGATAATTTAGAATTATCCAATTTATTGTAATGTAAATTCAACGTTTTTCTGTGTTGTTCCCTTTCTGGAATGTCGCGCGCATTCAGTTGGTTTCTTTACCAATCAAACCTGATCACCAACCACTAGTAAGTAGTCACAATAGTTTTCTTTTTAATTGTGCTTTTAAATAGTTAAATAGAAGACGGTTTTTTGTGGAATATGCAGGTTTGGTTTTGGTTGCATAATAAAAAAAGTAGTTTACCGAAGTATTTCAAACGTAGTAAATTTTCATTCCATTTTCAAAGAGAGCAAACAAAAACAATCAATATTATTAATTTTTAAATGGGTTACATGAAAGACTTTACGAATTGCAAATAAAGGGTTTGCCAATAAATTTAATTGTCTTTCTATTATAGAATGGTTAAAAACTTACAATTTTCAAAAATAAACGTAGGTAGATAAAGATACACACAGTGTGTGTGTGTGTGTGTGTGTGTGTGTGTGTGTGTGTGTGTGTGTGTGTGTGTGTGTGTGTGTGNGAAAACTCATAAGGTGGGGTTGAGATGGGGAGTTGATGTCCGAGTGGATCGAGGTCACGATAGCTCAAGTGGTAGAGCAGCGGCGTATCTAGCCAAAGATCGTGGTTCGAATCCCGCTCGTGCCATTAACTTTTTTTCATCTCAACTAAAAACCTTAATTAATTGTAATGTATTAATTGGTCAAGCGGACCACTAAACTAGTGAATTTATACTAATAATTAGATAGATTTCACTTGATTTTTATAACTAGTATAATTATTATTTATATATTTCTCAAAACAGTATGATGCTGTTGCTGAAGACTGAAAAAACAACCCTTCATTATTTAAAAAAAAAAATAATAAGATAAAAAAATTGGAGCATGTAATATTTTTATTTAAAGTTGTTCAAGTCTTCAGTTCAGTGTGGTTGGTTTTATATCTCAGACGAATTTGATGCCGAGTCCCATGATATTTGAGGACGCGCTCTTAAAAATAATTTATTTACGAATCTGGCACAAGGGGTGAAGTTCCGAGTGCAAATAACGAGGGTGACCCTATAAATTATGTGCCCTTGTTCAATCAGAGCGGGGATACGCGACAGATGAATCGCTTCCGAATACTAAACTGTACAAACAAAAGTGAAAGGAAGGAAAAAAAACATTTGACACAATTGCAAGTACGTGGTGTGCTCAGCGGTGTCACAAAACTGCGAGGATACGGGACATGTGTTTGAGTGGACGAGGGGCAACTGTGACAACAGAAGGGAGTTGCCAACAGCAACCGTCCACGTGGGATGTCAATAGGGACACGTGAAGTCCCCACGTGTCGGTATCATCTTCAATTAATCCCCTATCCAAGTGTGGGGAGAACTTTTGGCCCTGGTTTCCCACAGTTTCAAGGGCGTCCGACGACAGATCAAAGGGTGCGGGGTCGACGATCCTCCTTGAGTGGATTTCAGACTAGGAAGAAACTCATATTGAGAATCCAGAAAAGGTCTAATGCGGAAAATCGGGGCAAAGACTGACGAGATTTATGTAAGGCGCATCGAATCACTTAAAATCCCAACTAATTCCTGGGATTGTTTTCTATAACAATTTTTAATTATTAGCTTTACTAAACTTACTGTAGTAACATATTGTATTTACTTATAATTGATTCTATAACATAACCGTATCACGAATTATTTGCATCTTTAATTAAAATTGTCCATTGTTCAACAGTAAACAATTTATTTCTAGTTATAGACGTAAAATATTAGGAGATCATGAGATGCGGTCTGGTGTGACGTAGTTTTAGAAAAACATCTTTATCGTGCCATCGTTTCGATCTTTATTGAGATCATTTTTACGACCTGGGATGTATAAACGTTGTTTAAATTTTACAAATATATGTAGGATGTGGGAAAAAAATGAATTTCTAGACTGTATAAATTCATTTTTTCCCACATCCTACATGCATTTGTAAAATTGAACCAATGTTTATAAATCCCAGGCCCTGAAGATGTCTCAAAAAAGATCGAAACGTTGACACGATAAAGAAAATGTTTTTCTAAAATTCACTAGTTTTCGTGGTCCGCTTGACCAAATAATATCTTTCTTAATCTGTATTTAAGGTATTGGGTTAGATAAAAAAGTCAGTGTCACAAGCGGGATTCGAACCCAATACCTTCGGCTAAATACGCCGCTGCTCTACCACTTGAGCTATCGTGACTTCGATCCATTTGGACACTAGATGTAGATGTAATTTCAGGGTATGGTATACTGCTCCCTTTAAGAGCTATTGTATCCCCCGTGCTCTGCCTAAAGCACATCGGTGAGTCCTATTTCATTAATAGGCCCGGTTTCAGTGGTTGAAACTCTCACATTATACATCCCAAAACATTTCTTTCTACGGGCTAGTGTAGCTCCGCAGTTTGTTAGTAAAAGTGTTGGTGTCTCTTCTGCCTCCTTTCAGAATCTGCAGTGCCATCTTGGGTTGTTCCAATTTTCTTTAAGTGTCCATTTAATCTGCAGTGACCTGTTAGGAATCCTGTTAGGATTCGCAGTCTGTTCCTGCTTCCTTTGACATATTCTGTGATTTCTTTCCTACCAAAATTGGTTAGAAGATTCTTGCATTGTCTATGTCCAACGAATGAATTCCAAAGTTCCCTCATTTTCTTTTTGTTCTTCTGACTGAGATATTCGTTAATAGTGTGGATTCCTATGCCACAGAAAGATGCAGGTCCTACCAGCGGTGTAGCATCCCCTTTCCTTGCAATGGTGTCCGCTTTCTCGTTGCCTTCTACTCCCATGTGTCCTGGGACCCAGCAGAGGCTGACTTTATTCTGCATACCTAATATATTTAGTTTGGTTTTGCAGTTCAGCTCCATCCTTGAACTAATGGTATTTGAGCTTAGTGCTTTGATGGCTGCTTGGTTATCTGACATGATAGCTATATTCTTGTTTTTGTACCCTTTACTTAGGTTGAGTTGGGTACATCTTTCGATTGCATGAATCTCAGCTTGGAAGATACTGGTGTATTTTCCCTTGGGTTCTGAATATTTGGTTCCAGGTCCAAATACTCCTGCCCCCGTACCTTCTTGTGTTCTAGATCCATCCGTGTACCAGAGAATCGTGCCATTTTTAAAAGAATTATTTCCCTCTCTTTCCCATTCTTTTTTGGTACCCAGGTTTATTCGGAAGTTTTGGTTGAATTCAAACATCCTGTTCATGTTTTCTCTTGGAGCCATGAGTATCGGATGGTCTTTAATTGATTGCTATCTCTCCATTTCAGTTTTATTCCTGTTTGAGGTTTCTCTTTGATAAAGTTGATGATGGTTTTCTACGCTGTCCTTATTACCTTGTGATGTAGGGGATTTAATCCAGTCTGCAACCCCAGTTTCTTCCTGCCATTCTTTTGCACAATCGGTCACTAACTTCCCATCCCAAATTCCAAAGATGAGGTTGAGATGGGAAGTTAGCGTCCGAGTGGATATATGGTAGAGCAGCGGCGTATTTAGTCGGTCATGGGTTCGATTCCCGCTTGTGACACTGACTTTTTTTGTCTCAACCAATACCTTAAATACAGTTTTTCTAAAACCTACGTCACACCAGACCGCATAATCATTGTCTAACGGTCACTAAACACTACACAGTAAAATATTAGAATTAAATATTAGTTTGTAGGTCCAACCATTGTTGTATTGAAATAATAACAATGTAGTATGTATGTGTAATTTTGTCATTTACGTTCAGTTTGGTCTCGCTGTTTCAACTTGTAGGTGCTACGTTTTAGATATTTCGGCTTCTCACCATCTTCAGTGATGGGGTCGTATCGTTTTCGAGAAGGCGAAAGGCGTGTGACAAACGAAAATAGGAAACTATCGAGCTGCAAGGTTATCCTCCTGTAGACCCCAAGAGGAATTCGCAAGTACATAAGTACGTCTCTTTGTACAAATATCTAATCAAAAATCGGACAGGCCAAAATGTGGACACCAATTCTTATAATTTTATATTTATTTTGATTGTAATTTAATTTAACATTCTACTATACGAATCAATCATTCTAAAATATACTTCAGTTAACCGTCGTCATCTGTTTTTTTTTGCAATTTCGAAAGAAAATCGGATTACTATTTTGTATTCCATATAAATTACATAATGGGTTGTCAACAGTATTTATAAGTGGCGTGAAACTTATGTTCTGAGGGGACATAAAAGCCATTGTTGTTTTCCGAACTTTCCACAAGGATTAATTTTCAAAAAGGAGAGCGCGAGGTCATCTACGCTTCAGTCGCCTCATGGGGTTATAGCCGGGGATTTCTATTGGATAAGGATTGGGGTAATCGATTGTGGTGAGAGAAGAGTTTATTGTGTAAAGTGAAAAATTTTAGGGGGATTATGTTTTGTACGAAGGGGATTTAGAGATAATTGTTAAGGGTTGTTGGAGACGTAGTAAGGGCCAGTGTCTGAAAACTTTGGATTGGTATTCTTTGTATGTTGTAAAGCTTAGCAGGGTTCTAATTCAGACATCCATATTGGCCTTATTATTGTAGATTGTCAGTTGTTTTTTTCGACACGTAAAAGTTTTATGCGAATTGTTTAAATAATCTGTGTAATATTGGTGTTTGTAGGTCCCAGGCTAGGCGTGACCAATGAAAAGTAAGAACATGCACGCTCACGTATAACTTAGCTTCTCTACTATCTACGTGATCTTTAAGACTGGCGAACTGTCCTATATATTTGTTTGTCTAGTGACTGACCATAGATAAAAAGTAACACCAAGTGTGCTATTTGTGTCAATGTGAAGTAAAGAATGGCCCTGTTTACGTCAATCTCTGATGCAGTGAGAAACAAACGGGAGGACATAAAAACTGCCGTGGGTCCCGAACCTGATAAAAGGGTCGCTCCGTTTTAAAATATTGGAAGGCATTAGCCCCGGCGTGATTATAAATAAGACAGGGGGTATGCGTTGTTTCAGTGTTTCCCTTGACTAATTAGCCGGAAAGGACAACACGGGCGTTTAGCGTTGAGTCCCACTTCTATTTATAAATCTGCAGCTGAAGCCGTGCCAACGAAAACGAGTTAATAGCCCATTGAATTCATTCATGATTGTGCCTATGGGTTCCTATGAATTGACGAACTCGCATCAAATTTCTGTATCTGATTTTGCGTACTCGCGTCATAAGGATATATTTCTTTGTTCTTTTTATAGCAATTTTTAACAACACTCAAATCACCAAATAGCTGTCAACTCTTATGCCTGAAAACTTCTCTATACCTGTTCACATAAAGTCCTTTTTACGCTTAAATTGTAACTTCTGATTGGCCGATCAAGTAAGTGCCTATCCTAATTAATGATTTTGAAATCATGGGAGGTGCCTCGATGGCAAAACCCAATAAAATCCGCGAATTTCAACAAAGTATTAATAATGGAAGTAGGCTTATCTTTATGCTCTTGTATGTAGAACATACAGCTTCTATATTCACATAGAAATTATAGAAAAAGCAAAAGCCAGAAAAAGTGACTACCAAAGATCGTAAAACATATGATGGCGGTTAGACCTTTTTTAATTTCCTATCCTCCACCCTCCTTGCCTAAGGGAGATCCTCATACCGGTGGAACAAACTGCTACTTGGCATGCTAAAATTACCATTTTTGCGGAGTGGTTTTCTTTTTTCTTAAGGCCTTCATTTGGTCTCATCTATAAAGGGAGGCCAAAGGAAGGTAAGGGAGATTATATATCTTTAAACATATTTATATTAATTCAATTTTCCTCTTTTCCAGTAGTATCTAAAAAGGTTTAGAAAATATTTACGCTTATAAATTAAAATTTTGGATTGTCTAATTAAATCAAGAGGAAAACAGCCAAAGATTAAATTTCTTAACGAATGATTGCAATTTAACTAAACCTAATCAAATAAATAAACACGACTAAAATATCAATCAAACTTCTTTCTCAAAATTTTAGCAGAAGAGATCTTGTGTCAATCAAAACTCTACACTCTCTACACAGGGTTGTACCTGTTAGACCTATAGTCACAAATGGAGCTCTAGTATGGTAGTGAATAATTTTGAAAAACTAAGACACAAATTATCAATCTCAACCAATCAACTACAAAATTTGCAAAGATCGTCGTCTCTTCTTTTTTTTTTCTTACGAGGGTTCGCAGTAGCAGAGGTTATATCAACCCTCGGGGTGCTGTTGTTTTTGAAAAAAGTCCATTTATAAGTATATCGGGTTCGAATGCAGGTCCTCTGGATTCGAACCCAGGACTAAACCGCTGCGACCACCGTCGCCCCCATGTCTTAATATTACAGAGGGAATGGATATTTGCCCAACTTCAGGAACGGAACTAACATAGGTATTGAAACTAATGCATACAACTATGATGTTTTAGGACGAAACAGGGTCTTAGAGACAGAGAGGTAAAGACTGACCTAAGAGATAGCCACCATAAATTTCTAAAAATAAAATAAATGACTAACAAGGTCAGATAAAATTAAAAAAAGAAGAAAATTTTGACAGAACCTTCCAAATATACAGAAACCTTCCGAACTGGCAGGAAGCATAAAACGGCAAAAAAAGAGTAGTCTTAGTATAGTACAGAGATGGATCCAAAATGGATCAACGAGTGGAGACAGGGTTAACATATTATCATAATGGTTTTCCTTTAAATTAAAAATGAGTTTGATTCTGTGAGCAGACCTGTGTGCTACGGGGCACGAATATGGAGATACAGGGAACACTTAGTAGAGAAATTGCAAAATATTTTATAAAAACAGTTTTCTCTTCCCACATACACACCCTAATTACTTAGTTTATTTGGAAACATATAAACTCCCTCTCCTTTATTATACCTTCCGGCTTCACATTATGTAAATTAAGTACTGAGAAAGACACGATGCCCTCTCAAAAAATATTCAGGAGTTTGTATTGTAACTAGGAAAATCGTCTGGTTCAAGGAATTATATGAGCTGTGCTGCACATTCAATTTTAGCGTGAACCGTATCTATCAAAAGGATAATAGTTTTGGAAATGAACTAGTAGAAAATGTTAAACAAAGTTTTATGGCTAATTTATATAATGCTAGAAGTGCAGCCAATTTCAACTGTATATAAAATGTTAAATGTTCAACATAGCGGACATAATTATACAAATGATAAAAATAGGAGGTATTTTATCACCACAATATTTAAGATTAGGGATGAATTGTAGTGAATTATAGACCTCAGGATCGGCAGAAGCATGCCCTGTACAATGTAGGAGCTATTAAAAGCATCTACAACTTCATAGCAATATGCCCAATCATTAAATACTACCGTAAGAGGTGTTAAAAAAAATAGAGTGGGAAGAATTTATTAATTGTTTGAATGATAGCAACTGGGAACATTTAATCAGCTACGTACTGCAATCATATAATTACAGAAAAAATTTAATTGAAAATTTCAACTTTTAGTTAGGAACTTATACTTCTACTTTCATTTTTAAATTTTGTTTTTTAAACACATCTGAGTTAACACTCCTATACTTATAGTCCATGTAGTTTGTATTTGTAGTACTTCGTAACACAAAAAGATGTTTTGTGAATTGTAATAAAATGCATTTGTTATCAGACAGCCAAGTAGCACCAAGAGACGTTAGAACTCTCTATTTTCAACTCAAACTGATCTAGTAATGCCTAATATTAACTCCAATTCTTGAAAAAGCACAATTAAATAGTCAGGCGTAAAGTAAAGAAGCTTCTCAACATCTCGACTAGAAAAACAAAAATCACCTCTCTGACGCCTAGAAAAAGATGCAGAGAGAAACCCCGGAAAATACTGAACTTCCTTAAGGGTAGTGCACACTTATTGGGGATAATAAGAATCAATTCCACAATCTTTTAGGTTGCGATAAAAGATAACGAGACTGTCGTCACCAAATGATTGGCCCAGAAGGAACAAAAATTCACAAACCTCACCTTGAAAACCTACAGCGTTATCATTAATCAAAAATCTAGCCGAGACCAATCATTTTGGGATGCTTATCCTCACTGTGTTGAATTTTGGAGTCTAAATTTTGTAGGCGTAACAAACTTACAGGATGTTACCAATTGAAAAACGCAATTATTGAAGAAAAAACTAATTTCTTATAGCTTTAAATTAAATCAGAATTTAATAAAAGCTGAACACATTTCAGCTCAGTTTGTATAAAGTGATATCAATTTTCAATGAAAAATTTGCCCTTCAAAATAACGATGTTTCAGGTTTTATACTGAAATATATAAAACGATGTTTTTCTCCCTTCCAGTCAATTGTAGACGTAACAATACAGACATAGAAAGAAAGAGGAAGAGCGGGGGGAGAGATAGAAAGAGGGATATGATAAGCAACAAAGCTATGTCCTTCCTGAGTGGTAAAGACAAAGGAAGAAAGGGAGAGAGATTGATAGAGAGTCAAAGGGAAAGACCAAATGATACAGAAATAATGAAGGAGGCAGAAATGATCAAAGTTAGATTTGTTGATAGATAGAAAAGGAAAAAAAGAAGAAGAGTGAGACAAATGTGAGCATAGTTTGATAGATACATAAAAAAATCGATAGAAAGAGAAATAGAAAACAAACAAAGAAAGAGAAAGAGAGTGAGAGTGAGATAGACAGATAGAAAGAGAGAGTGAGAGACACACAGAGAGAGAAAGAGAATGAAAAAGAGAAGCAGACACGAAATAGCCACTAAATAACGATAAAAAATATAGTATATAGAAAATACGTCATTCAGAAGCAGATAGAATTTAGAGAGAAAGAAAAATAACAGGTAAAACGAGAACGATTAATAACTCGGCATTTGTCATGTGTACTGTCAAATATTGAATATCACAGAATTTCGTATTGGTTAAATAGTGTACAATAATTAAAATTGCTATGTGCCGGAATGAACCGTTATTGTATTAAACGCGCTAAATGTCCAACAATTGAACTTAACATGAATTTTATCCACTTAACAACATTATATCGTTTTTATACCTAAAACACCTGGTAGATGTATCAGGAGCACAAATGGCGATTAATCAAAGGATTTTCTTTTTAACTCAAGAGGGAAAACGTCAACTGCAATAAGGGAGCATGATGTTTCATATATTGGTCTACACAAGAATCCTCTGGGGGAGATCCCTTTGTACATCCTGCATTAATAATAATTTATTGTGGGGGGCTCGCTTTTCTTTACGAGAAATACTATATAACCGATAGAGATTTCTTCCAAGTGGCATTGGGGTAAATTTTAGTTTTATTTCAAAATGAAATAACCAAGATTTTGGCCAGCATATCCGCATTGGTTTAGTACTTTAGATGAAACGTCAGGGTCATCACCCCGCACACATAAGAGAAAATCTGACGGAATAAATTTTAATAGTTTACAAATATTTTGGGTTTATTTAGTAAAGTATGCTGTCTGTCCAACACTGGAAGTAGCGCATGGCGAAACCCAGCTGAGAAATCAAAACAGTGGGGATTTGGGCGACCAAAATGATGGTAAGCAACCCAATTATTCCATTTACATACTCTAATTAACTTTGTTTACAAATTTCAAAAGTTACTGATACACAAAGTTATTTTTTGTTTAATTAATATAGTGGGAAAATACCTGAACCGTTCCTTCGCTAAAATGCACTCAGCTATTTTTTTTTAATTTAAGATAAAGAATTCAAAAATTGTTTCACCAGTAATTAATGAAAGCAGCCTATCTGGGAAAGGAATTTATCATGTCATCAACGGTCAGGGTGGGGGAAACGACAATTTATCCCTCACGGGGGGATGAGCCGGCTCTAAGAGGGTTCGGTGGATCATTTATTAAAACCTGCGGTACCCTGTAAATTGAACCAATTTGGAGGTATCGCCGCTTCCGAATCCTTAATTATCTATCAGGGATTCCGGCGATTGGTCGGCTCCTACTCTCTGTAGGCGGATTCCTCGGATTCTCAAGCTCCTCGCTCTCTCTCTCTCTCTCTCTCCCTTTATACCGGCTACGACGGATGAAGGTATTCGAGCATTAATAACCAACCATAACAAATATTTTATAGGAGCTTCCGGAACGGCTCTGCTTTCAAACCCCGCCCTCTCTCAAAGTACAACTCCTTTGACCCGATTAGCAGGGAAAAATTCAGTCGAAATGGCATTTCTTGTAGTTTTATCAAAAGTAAAAGCACATAAGTAAAGCATCCTATGCCAATAAGAAGTTCATATAAACATCTTATATCTTACAATAACAAACTATTTTAATTGGGGTCTATGGGGTACTTTTATAAATATTCCGCTTTCGAACCAAGTCACGTACACAACTTAAGGGGCGATAGCGTTGCTATTTCACCATCAGCCCCTCCCCATTCACTCATACAAAACACAGAAACACCAAACACATATTTTGACTGCTATATACAATAAGAAATTCCCAATTCTCCTAAAAAGCGGAACAGGCGAGCGTGAAACTCACTACTGTGTCCGAGAACCATTATTAAATCCAGTGGCATGCCTACACGCTCTCTGCATGGTGCAAAGCCATGACACGCCTCTACGTGGGACATATCGACCAACCTATCTCTGCATTTGGGGCACCTGCGCGGGCTCTGGCCCAAAAGGAGGTGCCCGGGTATCAACCTCGCTTCAGGGTTGTTGATAGATACTATTTCTTCTGATTTAGAAAACAAAGGTTCTCTTTAAACTAAACCAGTACCTAGCTCTTTCTTATTACCTATTCCTAAAACTCTACTTAATACGTCGTTGTTACAAAGTAAGGTGCGGCAATGCGATCCAATGGAATGAACGAACAAATCCGTAACAGAGCCATTCTTGGTCCTATGCTATATACTATTTACTCTGCCGACCTGCCGAAACAACCCAACACCGCACTTACAATCTATCCGAACGATACTGCGATTTTATCTTCCAGCTCAATCTTACCTAAGCCACCTTCAATATCTTCAAGCATTTTGTACTTGAAGAACGTATAGTGCAAAAAACGAAAAAACAAAACCGAACAAGGGCAAATTAATACAGATTACGTTCATGTTAAAATGTTAAATAAACAGTTTTCCCTACATCAAAACTTTAATATCGAAGAAATAGCAACATGCACACAAATTCTTACGTACCTAGTACTATTATTAGATAGTAGACTGAAGTGGAATCCTTTCACAAGATTCAAGGGACAAGAACTAAACAGACTACTTGGATAATTCCGAAGACTTATAGGACCGAAATCAGATATAACTGTATAGAACAAACTAATACTGTGAAAAACCTTAAATTGATCTATGTATTTGGAGCAAAATAAGTATTTAAGTAATTTTTTACAGAAAACCAAAAGAACGCTTTTGTTATACTTTATCGGTGTTTACTAAGATTAAATAATTTTGCGAGACGTAGTCCCAAGATCAGGCTATCTGATGTGAACATGCACTTGTGTGTCTATAAATACAATTATTAGTTTACTCCCTCTATCGAACAATAGTATTTACAAGTTACAAAATTAAGGACGCACAGTTGGATATTTTTGTTTGCAACTTATTATTGCTGAAGGTAACAGGAAACACATTTACATAAAGCAGTAAATCGCCGATCAAATATGTCGGTCGTGTGCTGTTCGTGAGTACGTTTCTGTGTGTACGTGAGTACGTTTCTGTGTGTACGTGAGGTACAACTCTGCCAGTGCACATACATACAGAAAATAATTAGAGTCGAACAAGCCGATTCGACTTGTGTACGCTGGAGGAGATTCAAACATCCGCCTGTTTCTTGTCGGCGGCTAACAATTTCTGGAGCATGGTCCACAATTTACAAAGGATGTAATCAATCTGATTATGCCAGTTAACTTACTGAATCTTTATCTAATAAATAACTAAATAAATGGTTCATAGTTCAAAATACGGTCATGTAAAAATTGAGAATTTCATTTCTTATATACCAAAGTTTTGTTAAGTAAGCAAAAAGTTAAGCTTGTATTTAACAGAGCGTTTCAGGACTAAACAAATTTACGTTTTATTTTCAAAATTACATTTTATTTTTTATATAAATTACATAAGTAATTTAGGTAACATAATATTAACTTGAAAAGGGAGGTTGATTTCGTGGCATCAGCAATTTGAATAAAACATTTTTCTTAGAAAAATATTAGAAATGTGTACAATCCTTCATGCCAGCGTCGTTAAAGTATATTTTCCTAAAATATGACTTTATTGGGCGCGTATTTAAAGGTTATTAGATATCATTCTGTTTTCGATTTTTGTAATTTAGGATAAGAAAAAATAAGCAGGATCGTATTAATGAGGCTAGATTTATAAAAAGTAAAAAAAACGCAAGAACCTTTCCGATTAAGTACATCAATTTTAAGCACCCTTTAAAACCCTTAAATACGAATTTGTAGCATACAAAAAATATAGACATTTTTGAGATGGATTGACCCTAGATATTGTTTTCTAGGTGTCATATTGTTTCTGTTGAATATTCATAACTACTAAATTCACCATTTTTCGTCGTCCGCTTGACCAATTAATACAATTCAATTAATTAAATTGTCGCCGAGAATCAAATCGATTACACAACATTTGAAAAATGGCAAAAAGGAGGGAAAAGTCGAAGGTGAGGTTGAGATGGGACGTTAGTGCCCGAGGGGACCGGGGTCACGATAGCTCAAGTGGTAGAGTAGCGGCGTATCAAGCCCGAGGGTCGTGGGTTCGAGTCCCGCTCGTGTCACTGACTTTTTTATCTCAACCTAAAACTTTAATTAATTGAATTCATAACTACTTTAGATTTTATCCAAATCAATCTTTGTAACAACCGAAAACCAGTGGAAAGTTGATTGTTCTATTTTCAGCCCAGGAACATTTAGATTTTAAGTCATTTTAGGTGAGAAAAGTTAGGATAAAATCAACAAAACGCTTTTAACATATTTCATATTCTATTTATTTATGGAATGGACGTTACCATTACGCGATTTATAATGTTCTAAGCCACTGTAACGATCGGTGGAGCGTTCTCAGTCATCACCATTTTGTGATTTTGAAAAAGAAAAATCGTTGGCTGTTACAGGGCTAAAATTTTGAAGGAGATAAATACGGATTCGTTGAGTGTCCCAGCACCAGTTCAGCATGGGTTCACCGAATTGCATACCAACATTCACCATCGGAAAAAAAATCCTCGTAGCTTTTTATGTATTTAATACGATCCTGCTCATTTGTTCATTATCTTAGGTAATTAAATGAATATTTATAAATTTATATTTTTTTACTTATGATACAGGAGTAGTCGTCATTAACTATAAAGTTGAATTTGTTTGTTCTAATCCTGTATAATGGAGAGAGTTCGTTGAATTGGTTCCCATGGGTAAAATAGACTATGGTCTATCTTTTCTATTTGTCGTGTTGTAAATGCAAATAAATAAATCAAAATCGTTTGTCGTTAAACAATTCCATTTGGTCAAATTGCTTTTGCACTTTTTAGCCAAATCCTGCTCCCTCCCCAAAGGACTCAACTAGGGCCGAAAAGGGTTCCGATTAATTGATTTGACTCTGCGTAATTTCCAGTTAACAGCTATCGGCCCGGGAGGAGTGCCGGACCATAAAGTTTGAGGCCAATTGGGCCGGCTGAGCTAATGGAGAACAATTATCGTGAAACGTTTTCCATCGGCTCTGGGGCATTTGGTGAATAATGCAGCCGTCGTGGGTAGCGTCGTTTTATGCGCAGGGCTCAGCTGCATTCTCATGCGCACTTCGCCAACGTCTCGTCTTGACTTAATTTATAAAAATTACAACTTAGCTTAGACCCTGCTCAAGGAGGTGTTCTATCAGTGCAGAAATTGTTTTCTCCCTTTTAGTTTATAGAAAAAATGTCTACAATTTCTATATACAATGGTAATTAATAGTAGTGAAGATTAGTAGAAACTCCGTAAAAATACCCTTTACAAATACTTTACAAAGGTTATGAATAAAATCAACAGCTACTTTAAATTACTACACCAAAACTAGCGAAAGGTTAGTTACTTGTTATTTCTAACATAATACAATTTTTAATAACTCCATTAAATTCACTAATTTCGTGGTCCGCTTGACCAATTAAATCATTACAATTAATTAAGGTTTTTAGTTGAGATGAAAAAAAGTTAATGGCACGAGAGGGATTCGAACCCACGACCTTCGGATCTCAACTCATAAGGTGGGGTTGAGATGGGGAGTTGATGTCCGAGTGGATCGAGGCCACTATAGCTCAGGTGGTAGAGCAGCGGCGTATCTAGCCGAAGGTCGTGGGTTCGAATCCCTCTCGTGCCATTAACTTTTTTCATCTCAACTAAAAACCTTAATTAATTGTAATTTTTAATAACATTAACTGATGATGTTAGCTATGTTTTCACCTGCACTTCTGTAAATGGAAAAAAAAATTCTTTCTTAAACCATATTAGCAAATATTATCCATTATTCGTGTCTAAAGTGTAAATGCATTTAAATTTTATAATTAGTACTGTGAGTTGAATGTGAGTAAAAAAGAAAAATCATTAAAATAATTCTTAGACTGAGAGGTTGAGTATCAAAATCACATGCCGGTAGTAAATTCGGCTGCCCTTGTCCAACAACAACGTCGCAATTGCTATACAGACTTAACGAAAGGTAAGTTGGATGAGAGTAATGAAAGGACTGGCAGTTAGGAAAAGAAAGTCATTATGAACGTATTATTCAGTACGAAAGACTTACGTGAACACCTTAGCAGTTAGGTGCTTGCAAAGCAGGGATTGGTATTGGCCGCTCGCTGAAAAGTATACCAAACAAACGCTTTTTCCCTACTCTAACTTCTCCAGAATTATGTGCAGTGACCGCCTGGCTTACAAAATTATCCAAGTTTTCTCAGGCCACGGAAGGAACCGACTAATTCCAAAGTTTTGAAGTAATAAGTAAAAAAGAAATAAAGATTTTTTTGTCACACAGGAGGGCTTAATGTTATAACCTATAAACGAACTAAATAAACTAACTAACTTGCTTAGTAATTTGCTTATCTCGGACGAGGATCAAATCAGTACACAATACATTTTTCATACCATGATCAATTAAAAACCCATGAGAGCCGGGATTCGTTCCCAGAACCTCTAGCGTGACAAATACAAGTACATTTAACCTCTCGGTTAACGCGGTCCCCTGCTACTTGAATATACTATCAATTGTAATTGTAATTAAATTATGCCGCGTGCTACATCTACTACCTCAATGGTTGTGTGTATAAATTGTAAAACAAATTCAAAGTTGTATGAAAAAATTCTTCTTACCAAGTTTTATAACTTTTTCAAACCAAGATATTAAGAAAATGTGATTCTGTTGGGTTTATACAAAGCAAAAGGTTTAACGTACTTCAGGAAATTTTGCATGGTACGTTTATATAAACGTAAGAAGTGCATTAAATTATGCTAAGTAATCAGTTAGGGTAAAAAAAGAAAACATGTTTTGAAGCCCCCTTCAGAAACCTACATACGTTCAACCCTCGGTAATTGTATTTGTACACAGTAGATTTTAGATTTTGGGGTCGAGTCATATTGCGCCCTTCTTCTACTGATGTATCTCTCATTCTGCACCCCGGTTAATGTCATCATTTTATTACTTTTTTGGTTTTGACAGCATCATTTACGTAAGAAACATTTCTCCTTTGTTGCTGCGCTATATGTTGGACCAAGTTATTGATTTATTGTTCCTCTTTGTAAAACCTGTATAAAATGATTTTTTTGTTTTATGTGACTAGGAAATAAGTAGTTTCTTGTCAAAAACTAAAAGTGTTCCCTGCTCTCTCTCATGCTTTCTTACATTACGAGATTCTAACAGTACCTTTAACCACTGTGTGATGCGTAGTTGAGTGTTTAACATCTTGTCTACGCCAGGTTGGGTAATTCACTTCCATTAAGTTCATCGATTCCACAGTTTCCTTCCACTAAAACTTTACGGTTTCAGTAACGGCCACAATGCCCTACTTACAATCACTTTTCACTGAACTAAGTCATCTTACAAACAAGATACCACCGTCGTGCTTGGTTACCTTAATATTGACGTAATTATTGAACCGTTGTTAGTCAACCATGATAGATTTAGCTTTAGCTGTTTCAAAATAAACACGTCCTGATTTATCCTGATTACGGATAAACCAAGGAACAGCTAGTATGTTCCACAGCAACTTCGATACTTTCGAAATATGCAATTTGCTAATTACAGTAGCCATCCTCTTATCAGCTTCAATGTATCTTTAAGAATTTGCTTGTGTCGAAACAGAGTGAAGTTTATTTCTAATGAGCAAGTTTTTTTTATTTATTTTTTTTATTTTTTTTGTGATGAGTGTATTCCAGCGTAGCTTAGTGTCAAGAGAAAATGTATAAAATTCTTTTACTATTTCTGCTTACAGATAGATGTTTTTCAAATTTTTATATTTGAAATAATAATTGTATTCATTTAATTTTTTCGTTTTGCTTATTATTTGAGATCATTTTCGAAGGAGGAAAAAATATTAACTTTTCTCAATTTTACTGCGACCGTATTCAACGTCCGGTAATAAATTGAACTGTGATTGCCTAAAGGTCGCAGTAAAATTAAGGAAATTATTTTACCAGAAAAGAAATGTTAAAAATTAAAAATTCATGTTTCGTTGACAATTTTTGAATAATATATCAGCAATTATTATAAAATAATTATCGTAATTATAATTTTAGCAGTTTTATTGATTGTTTCTTGCCGAAACGACCAAGTGTAAAATAAGGGTAATTGTAAGAATTTTATTTTTTTCCTTGAGACCCGACAACCCTTAAAGCATAATTTAACGTTCCATTACATCAGGGAGGCGTTAGGGACTAGTGACTCGAAAAGCAAACAATTTAATTAACTCCGGAGTTATCGATTCGGTTTAATTTGTACCCCTCTCCGCCCGTTCGCCACTGGGGTTGTTCCACCATAGGCGAAATGAGGTTTTGAAACATCAACTCGCCGTATTTGAAGATGACGTGTAATATGATACATGACAGGTAATTCGGCTGGGTTAGAGGGCGGAGTTCAAAGTTTCCCGAGACTAGGTTGAATTTATTACCACGGGATTTTTGGCACTGTAAGACCTGGACGGTCGGCCCGTCAGAACTTTCCCAACGGCCGTGAAACCATCAACAAATTTTCTTTCGCCTTCTGTGAATTAGACATAATAATTAGCAATTTACCAACTGCTGCACCTGTACCAAACAACCAACAAACGTCCGAAAGATATCTTTACCCGGAAAAGCAATCTCATTTGGCCTTTCTGCTATAATTAAAAGGTGTTTAAATTATTAACTTTTTTAAATAAATAAATAAATTCATTATAACAAGTAAACAATCTTGGTTAAATATTTAACTGATAACCGTAATAATTAAATTGGCTTTTTCCTGATTATAGTATTTCTAAAATGGTCAAATTTATTCACATCTGTTTCAATGCGTTATTACATGTTTTACGTTCACATATTAATAAACAACCTTATATTATTAATTACGTATTAAAGTTAAATAAGTTGATGTTTATACATTCGAAGATAATATTTACACTCCTTTTACATTTTAAAGTGTTTCCACATAAATTACTTCTACCTTGACGACATGCGAATTAGTATTTATTTAGAAATCGTGAGATGCGGTCTGGTGTGATGTAGGTTTCAGAAAAAACATTTTCTTTATCGTGCCAACGTTTCGATCTTTATTGAGATCATCTTCAGGGCCTGGGATTTACAAACATTGTTTACATATTACAATTTGGATGTGGAAAAGTGAATTTATACAATGCAAAATATATTTTCAATCAAAATATTTCTACTCACTCAAAATGTTTGTCTTCTGTGTAATTGTGCCATTCTTGCGTGTCGTGTCGAGAGTGCCAGTGAAATTTTGCTATTTTGTGTTTATATACGTTGGATTTTGAAGGGGTGGGGAAGGATGTCGGTATAGAAAAGACATTTTTGTATAAGGCTCGATAAAGAAAATGTTTTTCTGAAACCTACATCACACCAGACCGCATCTCACGATTTCTAAATAAATATCGATTAACGGTCACTAATCACCATACATGCGAATTAGTTTTTAGAGTTTCAAATATTCGATTAGTTGTTTTGTCTCTTCCACGAATATTGGACAGGTATAGATGATATGGTGCCATAACTGAGGATGATATGGCTGTTGGTTTCCATGTTCTTTGAAAGCTATAGTAGTCTGTTTCACTCTTTGTTCAATTGGTATGAAACAGCCTTTGACACTTCACAAGTTTTGGACCGAACATCGAGATGTTTTTAATATTGATTATACACGGCAGTAATAAGACCCAGAATAACCTATGGATCACTAATCTGGTGGAACAAAGCTCATCAAAAAGTAGCTACCCAAACATTAGGCAGCATACAAAGACTAGCCAACCTATGTATCACAAGGGCAATGATAACAACCCCTACAAATGCATTAGAAACTTTGCTATACCTACCTCCACTGGAAATATTCATACAAGGAAAGGCTAGGAAAAGCTCATTTAGGCTCCAGAAACAATTAAATTGGAAAGGAACTAAACAATTCGGGTATACAACCATAATCAACAAAATCATAGACCCATTATTAGAAAGGGGGACTGATTATATGATCCCGGAAGCAATCTTCCCAACTTCCTATAAAGTCTCAATGGACTATAAATGAGAGGAAGAACACAGGAGAGCATCAGATACAATAACATATATAACAAAACATCAACAGTCAAAACATATCAACGCGTCATTTTCCGCGTAATTTCATTTTACGAGTTTAAACGGGGCTGGAATGGTGCCCAAACGTTGGCGGTGTGAGAGCACCGTTCGGTTTAAAAAATTTCGAGAGGGAGACTAGCTTGAGAACAAAGAAGGTCATTGAAGAACTTCTTCCCTAGATGATGATATTCTGCGAGCTTTGGTCAAAGAAAATCTCAGAACAACTGTTCGAGAACTTTGACAGAATCTTTCAGTTAGCAAACGACCGTCGCTGACCACCTTAAGGAAATTGGAAAAGTGAAAATGTACGAAAGTTGGGTTCCTCATGCATTTAACGACAGATAAAAAAATCATCGTTATGAAGTCGGGCAACTCTTCTTTGCCGAAAGATAAACGAACCTTTTCTGGATCGAATTGTTACATGTAATGAAAAGTTGATTCTCTACGATAACACTAGACGTTCTGGACAGTGGCTCGACAAAGGAGAAGCTCCAATACATTTTCCAAAGCCCCCAATTCATTAAAAAAAGTGATGTGAAATTGGTGGGCTTCATTTGGGCTGATTTACTACAGCTTCGTGAATCCTGGAGAAACAATCAATGTCAAAAGGTTTTGCTTTCAAATTGAAGAAAATGGAATTATTAAAGCTATTTTTGGTCAGTCGGAAAAGGCCGATTCTATTGCATAACACTCGGCGGGCCCCATGTCTCACGTGTGACAACACGAAAACTGTTGAATCTTGGATCTGAGGTTCTGCCTCACTACGTTTCGCCTAGCCACTACGATTTTTTCAGACACCTGGAGAACGTTTTACAGCATAAAAAATTGATTGATCAAAAGTCGTTAGAAAATGCGTTTATAGAATAACAAAGATTCACAATTTCATCAGAAGTTACCATCACGTTAGGGGAAAGGCGTATTGAGAGTGATGGATGGTATTTTAGTTAATACAAAATGTTTGAAATCATTTATTTAATTGTTTTTATGTTATAATCACAATCCTTCATTATTTTCCGGTCAACCTAATAATTTTGTGTTGAAATCAAAATAATCTGGAATTTTCGTTCGCGTTGTGTAAGTGAGAGCTGATAAATTCCGCCGTTTGGCATTTCATCCGGGGTCAAAACTGTACAAAAAAAAATCCCTTCTTGAAAATTAATTAACGCGTCCCACGGCTCGAGATCCTGGCATACCTATCAAGCCGTCCGTAAGAAATAATTCGACGGATTCAAATAAATATTTGAGGCGGGTAGAAGGGTCGGCGTTGGGTGGCGGGGGAGGACTTTTGTCCAAGGGTTGGTGAATGCCCCGGGCCAGGAATGCCGATGGCATCCCGCCCGAAACCGCCGGATATCAGGCATTCCCTGACTTATAGGTTTGCCCAGATATTGGGACTTCTCTTATGATTCCGCCGAGGATTTCTTCGCCATACGAAAATTGTATTAGGGCCAGCTTTTTTAAGGCGATTCTGAAAAGGATTCGGGCTAGGGATTATGTGCGACAATCGAGGGAGCAGATATCCCTCGGCCTTTCCTTTCTTCTTTCTCTCTCATTCGGCTTTTTTTACCATTCAATAGCCCACCTGAAAAATATTTAATAACGGACATGCTGTAGCTAAATACTGCTTAAACAATAATTTTGAATTTGGAGTTAAATTGAATAAATATTTAAATCCAACTTTTAAATATATTTAGGTATATTTTCCTTCATTTCTTAATGACAAAAACCAAGACCCCTTATTTGTAAATCCAATAAATTTATCTTTTTAAATACAATTGAGAAAATAAATGTTATTCTAAAATTGTACAAGATTCTACAAAAATGTCAAACTTTACAAGCAACGTTGCAAACAACACAAATGTTTCAATGACTGGATCTCACTCAAACGTTTATTTGATTATTTATGAAGAAGTTGTTTTGCCCAATCAGCCCGGATGCTTAATTTCACTTTTTTCCCCTATTTTTAATCCCTATTGCACAGCCTGCCATTAAGAACATATGCGTGCGTGTATTTGTCCTGTATTTTTTTTAATAACCGACCGGTGGTACTTATTGCGTTATTAATTCGCTTTTTATTTATCGCAGACCGTTTACTCCCGTCAAAACGCTGTAATTGGTATCCCGTGCGTGTACGCATGGTACATACGTACATAATTGCATGCTATTACGTGAATAAGATTAAACTTCATATATTTAATATTTGAGCTATTTGCCGAAATCATTTGTTCATCAATGCGTCCTGTTGCCAAATAACTTTAGAGACCATTAACTCAAGACGGCGAAAGAAAGGCAGAAAACGCCCAATATATCATAATAATATTTTGGTCTCAAACTATTGGCCAGTGTCAACCACCCCATAAATACGTGAACATTATTCAAAAACAGTGTTAACGATTGTTGGTTAGAGGAGAGGAAATTAAGCCACTCCGAAATCACATACTTGGGCCAAGTTTGCCTCGTTCTGGAAGGACGTGGCCCAGGGGTTGCATGGGTGCTTACCTAAGAACGGACACACCTACCGATAATTTATTAACCCCGAAGGAACAAGGGAAGCATTTCGCTCCCCTTTGTCCGCAACCGCTCGATATTTCTCAGATCCCTTTGCCTAATCGCGTACCAACCTGAAATCAATCGGCATAGCGTGGTTTTGTCATTTTATGAAATTATTTTACAGTACTGTTATTGATTTTATAAAATGTCTTTTATGAGGTACTCTTTCTAAGCAAATAATCTGTATGAATAATTAAGAAGTCTTCATAAATTGAAGATAGATAGATAGATAGATAGATAGATAGATAGATAGATAGAGACAGAGAGAGAGAGAGAGAGAGAGAGAGAGAGAGACAGTAAGAAAGCAAGATAGAGACAGTGAGAAGAAAGAGATAGAGAGACTGTGAGAGAGAGTAAAAAAGGGAGAGAGTGAGGGAGAGTGTGAGAGAGACAGTAGAAAGGGAGAGAGTAAAAAGAGAGAGAGAGGGAGAGTGTGAGAGAGACAGTAGAAATGGAGAGAGTAAAAAGAGAGAGAGAGAGAGAGAGAGGAAGAGTGAAAGAGAGAAAGAAAGCAAAAAAGAAAACTTACTATATCCAGGGAACAGTTCCCTTAAGGACGACATTATATAATACAAAAAAATATAAACATATAATACAGCTCTCTGAGCGACAGAATTTTGGTAATATAAATATACATGATGGAATGTAATATATATACCAACACACACACACACACACACACATATATACATATACATATATACATATATATACATATGGCCCCAATCGATTCAGCCACACTTCCAGATCTTATAGGAAATTGAACGCTGAGTAAAAAAGGTCTTATGAACCTGTGTCCGCAAACCCTTCGGTTCCGAGCTACAAGCAAAAAACCATGAAAAACCACGTTTTTCGACCTTATTCGTGAAATTGTTAGTAAACCGTTAGCCTGACTGTAAAACATCTCGAAGCAACAACTGTAGAGAATTAATTTCTGCATCGATTCAGACTAAAGCAGCCTGATCGGCCGAAAATTTAATTTTTGGCGATTTTCCGAAGTTAGACGGTGAAGGGGTACACAAAATTCACCATTTCTGACATTTTTATCGAAAATTCACAACTTCAGTTTGCCGTTCAGATTTTCCGTACATTATTTCATTCGGTAGGGGGTACCCATCAGAAAACAGTTCAAGTTGTGAATTTTCGATAAAAAATGTCAGAAATGGTAAATTTTGTGTACCCCTTCACCTCCTAACTTCGAAAAATCGCCAAAAATTAAATTTTTTTAAATATATCTTCGTTGCTTCCATCTGATTTATGATTATTTTATTCTATACTATTATAATAAATTACAATTAATTAAGGTTTTTTAGTTGAGATAAAAAAGTCAATGGCACGCGCGGGTTTCGAACCCACGATCTTCGGCTAGATACGCCACTGCTCTATCGTGACACTTGAGCTATCGTGACCTCGACCCACTCGGACACTAACTTCCCATCTCAACCCCACCTTTTGCATATTCCCTCCTTTTTGCCATTTTTCATGCCATATTTTTTTTAGAAAATAATATCTCTTATATTCAACATTAAGCCAATTCAAACGGTGATAGTATGGAGTGATGTGTTCATTACTTCTCGCACCTAAAATGAATCTAACCGAGGATCCGCTTAAGGAGTACGCTGCTGTCAGTAATTTTGAGCCCATTCTGTTGTGATGTGAAGAAAGACAAGAGAACAATAGTCTTAGTGGAACCACAGGTGAAGACACCAAATGCTTTCTTAATTCGAATGGTAACATATTGTTATGCTTCAGTTTGTACAGCGCATGATGGATTTTCTTTGCAATGTTATTCACTTGGAAGTTGAAGTAATTAAGGTTTGACATTAACATAAGTGAAATAAGTTGGTTGTCGCAATGATTACTAAGAAATACGCACTAAAATCCTCCAATATTTATAATAATATTATCGGCGACAATACCTGGCTTACCCGCTGACACCTTCTTTTAAACTAACCCCAGGTATGTGACCAGTTTGTGCCATGGCTCGATATTGGGAGCGAGTAGTAATTGCACCAAATATGAGAAAGGGGATTTTAGGACGAAATGTTTTATTTACTTATGTATTGCTATCTGTATAAACAGTACACAGTGAACAATTTGTGCAAGTATAATATAAATTTGTCAGATCTGCAGCAACTTTCGAGCTTTTTCACCTTTTCAATTGATTTAAGGTGGTCAGCGACAGTCGTTTGCTAACTGAAAGTCTCTCAAAGTTCTCAAACAGATGTTCTGAGATTATCTTGGACCAAAGCTTGCAGATCATCATCATCTAGGGAAGAAGTCGTTCCAGGGCCTTCTTTGTCTTCAAGGCTAAAGTCTCCCTCTCGAAATTTTTTAAACCGAACGGTGCTCTCACTTACACTGTCAATGTTTGGGCACGATTCCGACACCGTTTAAACTCGTAAAACGAAATTACGCGAAAATCACGCGTTGATATGTTAGTTAAGACTGAATTATTCCCAAGTGACGAAACGCTACTGAGATAAACAAACATTTTTGTTTGGAAGAGGATTAAAACGTGTTGACATTCATACAAAACAATAATCCATCAAACGTAAACAGTTTAATAGAGGGATAAATGAAAGAAAACATGAAAACCCTATTAATTTCCGGGCAACCCAATAAATTACTTTTTTTGTTTTAAATTACATTCCCTTGGTTAAGTAGTCCGTAATTCACTCCAAGAGTTTTTAATGATTGATTTCCTAATGATTAATTTCACAAACCAAATTATTTAATAAATGTAGCTTATATTGTAATAAATTTTAGCATAATAAAAGTTTTTTTTTTAACATGAGTTCGTTTCGGTGTTTTTTAAAAAAAGCTTTTTAATTTTACCTTTACCTTACAGTGATCAGCGCCGTGTCAACGCCTAAACAGTTGCGGCCAACTACGCCCCTCCCCCCAATAAAGCTATTGATTCGTTTTATATACTCAAATTTTTGGTTTCTGCCATATTCAAAACTAGAATAGTTTCTGAATCAACCAATATTGCCTTACTGTTTGGGAGAAGAAAATTTTTAAATGTATCATCAATCTTAAAATTTTTTTCCTGACATTTTTTCCTTTTAAATTTTATTCCTCACAACTCAAATGAAACATAGGCAACCAGGACGAGCAAGCAAGAACATTAATTATATATAAAAATAAATAAATATGAAATACAAGGTAAAATAATCTGTAGAACTAGGAGCACAACACCGATTTGAATTTCCAAAAGAACGACCTGAGGCCATCGAGTAAAACGTCAGTCAGTGAGGTAGTGTCATTCAAAAGTCGAGCAATTGTGGACCCTGAACTGTCAAGTCCCGTAGGAGGTCCTGTGAACTGAAAAAATTGGCCATTCCTCAGGGTGCGTTGAGGGAACCTAAACCGGAACGCCGAGAGTATCAGGAGCGTCGATCGAGATGTTGAGCACCTTCCAACCGAAGGATTGAAAGCTAATTTTTCCTTCGAAGCTCGAGTGAGTCCAAGTTGAATGAGGTTTGTGCGGAGGGAAAAATACTCATCACCCTTTTCATGACCAGTTCTCCTGAAGGAAAAAAATTTACGAGCTGGTTTTTCGTCAATTTCCAGACGTCTGATGTCGCCTTTGTTAGAGGGCGAGTTTAAATGGGTTTCGTCTCAAAGTCTTTATCACTTAACGATAATATAGAGTTAAGAAATACATAAAATAAACAATCAACGACAAACTCCGTTTAAATGTGATTTTAAAGAATGTAATATACTATTTTTTTGAAATAATTTTTTAAAGTAAAAAATCTTTTATACAGAATTTCTGCAACGATTTGACATCTCACGGATTACTATCAAATATATACAGGGTGAGTCATTTTTTGAGGCAACATTGGAAAATCAACGCGGGTGCATTTAAATCTGACTCGAGGCTTATTTCCTTTGATTAATACGTTAATAAAAGAAAGTGAGTCAATTTTCGGTGCACCATTGGAAAATCAACGTGGGTGCGTTTAAATCTGACTCAAGGCCTATTTCTTTTGATTTTAACATTAAAAAAAGGAAGTGAGTCAATTTTCGGTGCACCATTGGAAAATCAACGTGGGTGCGTTTAAATATGACTCAAGGCCAATTTCTTTTGATTTTAACATTAAAACAAGGAAGTGAGTCAATTTTCGGTGCACCATAGGAAAATCAACGTTGGTGCGTCTAATTATTACTCGGCACATTTTATTTTGTTAGTCTCGTACCAAAAAATAGGCGAGTCACTTTTCGACGCTCCATTCGTTACAAATTAATTTTAGTAGGTTGGAAGGAAAATAAACAAAACCAATATTATTAAAACATTATTCAAACACAATGTAAAAATTAAAAAAAAAATGTTCACAACTTAATTTGATTATGGTTTAAGATTATTTTTTTCTGGTAAAGTAAAAAAATTAAATAAATGTAACAATCTCCTTTGTTAGCAAATCAAAAATGTTTATAATCATTATAATAATTGTTCGAACAGACCTCCATTTGGTGCAACACAGTAGCCTAGTATGTCGTAAAACGATGATCGGACGAAAAAAAATACTCTTAAATCTTAATCAGATGAGTTCACATAGCATTGATTTAATCCATGAGGTGTGAAATCGTTGCAGAAATGTTATCAATAATGATAACCTATGGTCATCTAACCGATGCAGTTCCGTATCAATATCAGAAGAAACAGATTTACCTAAAAAGCTAAGATATTTTATAAAGACCCAACGATTATCATTTTTGATCGAACGATTCTATTAAAGGTTCATTCAATTTGGTTGAATGCAGAATCGTTACTGACAGCCTTTCGGTTTATCCCCAAGCTGTTATGCGTTACCATAAGATTTCAATTCTGGCACGCGCGATCGTAAATTTCAATGTTTATATTAACTCGTAGATTTAATTTTCCTTGTGAAACAGAACATGACTTTTAGAATTTATTGCACTGAGACTGATTTATTCACTCAAAATACTCTTTTTGGACTGTTTCCTTCTCGCGTGAACATTTCTGTTCCCATTGTTTACTCAGTTTTAAATCACGTTTCATTATGCAGCCGGGATGAGTAGTTTATGTGCTACTTGTTTTCCCATGAGTTACGACATACCATAATGCTATTCTTGGAATTGGCCGTTGTTTTCGGAAGAAAAAAAGAATTTGTCACTACTTAACCTGCGGATTCATTGAGGCATCTGCAGCTACAAGTTCTTCAAGGACTTGAGTATGTTGTCATTATAATCGGTAATGTGTGGTGGTTAGTGACCGTTAATCGATAATTATTCAGAGATCGTGAGATGCGGTCTGGTGTGATGTAGGTATCAGAAAAACATTTTCTTTATCGTGCCAACGTTTCGATCTTTATTGAGATCATCTTCAGGGCTCAAAGTGTTTGTCTTCTGTGTAATTCAGCCATTCTTGCATGTCGTGTTGAGAGTGCCCCTTGGGGCTCAAACACTTTGAGCCCTGAAGATGATCTCAATAAAGATCGAAACGTTGGCACGATAAAGAAAATGTTTTTCTCATACCTACATCCCACCAGACTGCATCTTACGATCTCTGAATAATAATCGGTAATGCTTTGTGCGTCATTCTTGTGCACTGATTACCTTACTTTAACAGAGATCAATAAAAAGGCTTAGTTAAAAGTTGTACATGTGTGTGTGTGTGTGTGTGTGTGTGTGTGTGTGTGTGTGTGTGTGTGTGTGTGACTTGGTAATTATATAGCCAAAATGTTGTTACTGGAAACACTGGTAGCACCCACAGGTGTCTTTAGAAAATGGGTATCACAAATTTCACTGTAACACTGTACGAGATAAACAATTGATGAGCAAAGAAGAGGCAAAATACGGGTTATGTAAAATTATATCGGGTTGTCCGGAAAATAATGCAGGATTTTAAGTTTTCATTAAAAAAAATCTATATAAAATATTCTGTTTACGTTTACAGGATTACTCATTTGTATGAATGNGTATGGGAAATTATTTTGATTAAAGAACATTGCTTTAAAGTAACTAGTTTCTTTTTTTTTGTTTAATACCAAAATCCTGCATTATTTTCCGGACAACCCAATATATATATCTGCATTTTCCCTAAAAGCTTTACGTTTTATTACTTAACATACGTTCAAATAAATCTCTGCGGAAAAGTTTCGTTATGCCCTTACATTTTATTGCGATATAATCCAGCATATTATACCATACTCGAATTTTAGTCACTTTCCGGACAATTTCACAAAAAATACGAATCTTTGGTAAATATATTAACTAAAATTGATTTACGTAAATTAAATCATCTCACTTGAGATTTGTTATTTTATCATATATCCAATGACGTCATTAAGGGGAAAAAAGACCCGCTTTTTTCTCATTCCCGGCAAACTTACTTTTGCCGGACTAATTTCCAGCACAAGACAATAAAACTGTTCACCCACCGGAAGAAATAATTAGCGCCCCGATTAAAAGATAAGCGGGACCGAGAGGCAATTTAAACAAAAAGTGGAATTTTACGGGACGTGCACCCGTTTTTGAAAGGGAGCCCCCTCGTTTGGTTTAATTCAAAGAAATTATCTCTTTTTACTTACGTTAGATCGATGACCGTTACGTACCTGGAACAAAAAGAAAAACTGATTAATTAAAAATTTTAATGCATTTTTTTGACTTGTCGGTTACTAACTTGCAGCTGCAACTTAATCTCGCATTCATAGAATTCTCACTCAAATCTTTACAACAATGCTGAGTACCAGCATCATTGATAAAGACCGACCATTGAAACCTAAACGAGCTATCATATTAACCCGTGACAGCACAAAAAAGTGAACCCTTTTAAGCAACAGCGGCATAAAGGGTCTACGTTCACTATTTTCTAAATTAAAACTACGGTATTATCTGATAAAAAAAGTAAAAATGTTATGATATAGTTTAATAACATTTATTTTAAACCAAAATATCGTTAAGTCATTAACACTTCAACTACAAAAAATGCGCAAAAGGAAAAGAAAAACGAAGAATTTTCCCTTTATAGGGCAGACGATGACCTCTAGAATACATACGTACTACTACTAGGGTAAGATATATGTGAATTCAACGTATTTTTTCAAATCGTTATATTTCACCAATCACATCCGTAAATATCTTAAGTTATTGGAGCTGAAAATATTTCGCAAATAATTACGCACGGCTTACAACATACTTGAGAAGTTTGACAATCGTAAGTTAGTGATGAAGACATGAAGAATTCCAAATTCAAAACGATCAAGAAGAGCCTTACTTAATAGGAATGGTTTTCATTTATTTATTAGCAATTTATTTCTGTACTCGCAAAATTGTGAAAAACAAGCATCTCGGATAAAGGTTTGTATGTAGTGGGGTATTTATTTCATAGGTTAAAGTTTATGTTAATTATATGTTAGAATAGAAGTATGCTGGGCGGCGGTGCAGCATATCATTTCAAGGCTCCACCGCTGCTCCGCCAAGCCGGATCGGGGCGGAATATCGAGTACCCTCCGACCCGGTCTCTAGACAGAGGATATATGTGTGATTGGGTTTGTACATAGATATATGTATTTATTGTATGAGTGAGTGTGAGAATGACTAGTTTTAGGGAATGTAAGGGCGCCGAAATGACCAAAGAAGTCGATGGCGCCCGATCAGAGCCCAACCTCGGAGTCGCTCAGGCACTCAGGGAGAGGCATTACCAAATACAATCGATCAAACTACGTTGCTGATCGTTTGATTCAATTTGATAGGATTCTAACCATTCCGAATCATAATTTAACAGTTGAGTTAATTTGGAAACGGTAAATGGGAAGGGAGAAGCTTTACTGCTAAAAAGTGTATACAGAGGACAGCAGGAGCGAAAAGTTGAAACTTTGGATGCCTCGATGCTGTTTATAGTAACTATTTATTATTGATAAAATTAATAATAAGGAATATTAATAAAAGCTTTAAATAATAATAAAGTTAATATTTTTTACGCTCGGCTCTTTGACAATTCGGGTTTATTCCTGTTTTCTCGGGCTCACAGGAAATTATATCGTTGGCGCAAAGAAATTTTTAATAAAACCCCTTATTTTAGAATTCGATATTTGTGTTTGTTTGCGGATGGAAACTTCCAGGTTTATATTTACAGGCCAAACACCGCCAGTGATTTTTTTTCCGACAGAAGAGATGCGTTTTCCGTCAACGAGGTTCACTTGATTTAGCTGGGATTAAAAAAAAGTTATCTTTGTGACAGGCTTTATTTACAGAGTGGTCATTGTAGACATAGCCGTGCCAAAGGGAATGATCTTTATTCTCTGTTTATTTTTTATTTCATAAAATTTATAAAAGGAAAGAGAAATGTATTTCTCGTTTAAGAATGAATCATAAGATAGAACTATTTGTTTTATATTATTAATTTATATTATTATAAACTATTATTATTTCTGAAGAAATTGTTACCAGCCTTCGATGTTTTAATTTTATATTAAAAATCAAGCATAATATCAATTGAATAGAAAACTTCGTCTATCTTTCTATACATAAGTATATTTCTTTTCGCAAGGACATTCAAATTGTTATAGATTATTTACAAGATTAACAATGCACTCAGAAACTAAAAACCGGACTTGAATTTATTTGTTTATTTTACATAATAACTGAGTATAAAGCATTAAGTACAACGAGTATAACGTGTATTATACATTGTGTGTGTGTGTGTTTATGTGTAAATGTGTGTANATATATATATATATATATATATATATATATATATATACATACATGTATTAAATGCATGTACCGAGTTGAGGCTATCCCTTCTCGCAATCCACCGGCAATTCCAGATTTCGTGAATTACAATAAATTACCGGTATGCCTCGAAAATCATCAATCTGGGGTGTTCGTAGTTCAGGTCAGACCTCGGTCTCGTCCGTCCAGCCATCGAGGTTGGAGTTCCAATGCTGTCATCAGCTTGGTCAATTCAGCACCCAACGCATGAAGCCCCTAGATCCAAACCCATTCACACTCTCACTCGTTAAATACAGTCTTTCCTATTTATATACCAGTCACTCTATATTCCGCGATCGACCCTCTCACAGAAAACATTCACGCTAGGAAATACATTCAATTTCAACATAAACTAGGTATAGGCACCTATGATTACTATGTACAAGAGAACAACCCCCTTTCCTCCAAGAACCGGAACAGGGAACATCCTCCAATGTTCGAGCACGATTCTCATATAGCCTGGCATTACTACGTGCTCTCTGTATGGAGCCAATTGCACCCTTCAATTAAGTGGGCACATGAAGCAACGTTTCTCTTTTTCTCCTATTCTTAATCGGGTGATGAATCGTACAAGTCAGATCCTGCGAGGGTCACCTATCGGAGGTCCGGAGGTTGGTACGCCCGGCCTTAAGCCGGGAACACACTTACCCGATGCTACGCCATGCGACGCTACCCGATGCTACCCGACGCCTTGTCACGTTTTGGTGGGGTGTGCACATCTATCCGACGGAAGTACACATCGCGTACAGTCCACAGCGTCTATCACAATAATCACTATCCCAATCGCCACGCATGTTTCATTCTTAATGCATTATTTTGAGCAAAACCTTGTAATGAATTGTTAGTTAAATTTTATGAGCACAACCATCTAATAAATTGTTTGTTAAACTTAATTGTTTTAAGTAAAGTTGCTGCTAACCATCATAATTAAACAATGTTTATAAAAACTTATGAATTTTTGATCTCGTTTAATTTGGTTTACGTTAAAATAACATATTGTAATTAATATAACTACAAAATTACATGTACTTAGTTTGAAATAAACTACAAAAAATATGAGTGTCGTGTTTTGATGCTACCCGACGAAAATGGTGTAACTTTACGAGCAAAACTATGAAATAAATGGTTAATTAAATTTTAGTAGCAAAACCGTGTAATAAATTGTTCCAATTTTAGTATATGTACCGCCGAAGCGAGTAAAGTAAATTGTTAGTAAAATTCATTATATCCAAAAATCGTATTCCGGTGTTTTGATTAATTTTCTACTAAACCATTAAAATAAATTTTTTAAATAAAACCTAATTAATTTTTAATCACAGTTAATTTGGTTTATATTGAAATAAGTATGTTGTAATTAATATAACGACAATAATGCATGTAGTTCGAATAAAAATATGAGCGTCCGGTTCTTTTGTCTTCGACTGTACTCGATGCGACCCGACGAAAATCTGGACAGTGGGGATCGCACAGCGTCGGGTAGGTTGGCGTGGCATAGCATCGGATAGATGTGCACGGGGGTAACGCAACCTTATGGAAAATCGGAGTTTGGATTTGCGTCGGGTAGAATCGAGTAGCGTCGCATGGCGTAGCATCGGGTAAATGTGTTCCTGGCTTTAGCCGCCTCGTCCGCCCTTTCGTTACGCTTCAGTTCAAAGTATCCGGGTATCCAGTCAATAAGCACCGTTTTTCCGAGAATTTGGGTTGTGTTGGGTAAATTAATATAAAATATAACGACGATAATTTGGATAGTGATGTTACTTCATTGAAGAACTTTAAATTATGGAATATATTTTTTGAAAGTTACAATCTTACAACAAAGATGAATTTATTTTTAAAGCATTTTAAAGATATTTGTGTATAAACCGGTCCGTTTTTAGTAAACAAATACGCTATCGCACTTTAGAAAAAAAGAAGAGGTTTGTTTTACGTTATTTAGCCCTGGTATGATACAAACCCCATTTTATCGGCCGCCGAAACAAACGGAATATTCATGCGGCACGTTCTCGTGGCCACGGCCACACCGTGCGAGTATAAACGTGTAATGGATTTATGAACAATTCATATTTAAAGGAGGTCGGGGATTTAACGGAAGGGCTTAGATCCATTATTCAGCCGCAATAGGAGGCCGGGATGCCGTCTCAGCCGTGGCCGCTTCCAGTTTACTCCCCCTTTTGTGGCCTCTTTGATGTCTTCCTCTGTTTAACTCGGCCCTGATGACATCAATGTTCCCAGAAGCCCACGTTCCCTTACATTTGAGCTTTCGTTAATAATGCAAGATCCCCCACCCCGAGGGGCATCCGTTTCTAAGATGCGCGATAAAAGCAAGATAAAAGAAGAAGAAGACAACAAATAACAAACAATTGCTGTTGAAAAGTCTTACCTAATCTTACGTCTAATCATTACTGCTGACATGTTGCTTTACTTGTAGTAACTTTTTTAATTCAAGACCAAAACCGCATGTACCTCATCACTGAACGATTTTAGTAGACTTCGACTAGTAGTAATAAAAAAATATGTATGGAAAGAAAAATAGCACCATTATCCTCTATGCCCATAATTATTTGGACAAGGTCACACAGAGCTAAAACAGGTATAATAAGTTCATTTGCCGTCATAGCTACGGATCAATTCAACCGCTATCTTCGACATCACATCAACGCAGGCAAATCACTGAAGATGGCGCAAAGCCGAAAGATGTAAACTATTTTGTTTGTAACTTGCTTGTTAATTTCCTTCCGTCTATAGTAGTATTCAGGTACCAGTTTAAAATAAAGTGCTGGTTCATCGGCCCATGAGAAGTATACAGGCAAAAGTTTATACATCAATATTTTCAATTATAGACCTGCCAGAGTTGGCGGAGGTCCCTTTCGTTTAAAAATGGTGTCACTTTTTTAAATTACACTTTAATCCTATCCAAATTTAAATCAACTTATGTTTTGTTATAGTTTCCGATGTTTTGTGTGAGTCGTACTGTATGCGCATGGTTAAAGTCTCGGCAAAACAGCATTTTAATGCTTATTTTTGGCCAATATGCTAGACCATAAAGCAAAAAAAGAAGCTTATTTCATTAATATTATTGGAGTTAAAATAAAACAAAGACACATTTAATTTGAAAACGTTTAGTGGATGCATAATTTGCGACTTTAAATTATATGGATTTTCCAAAATAATAATAATCATAATTTTTTTAATTAACCAGGTCAGAGCTCGAAGACTACAAATGGAGAAAAAAAATGAAAATAATATTTAAAAAATTCTCCTGACCTACTTATATTAACAACGTATAAGAAAAACAATCAGAACTTTTAAAACATACGGTGTTGATTACAGAAAACTGGGTTTTAAACCTTAAAATAAAATAAATAGTTTATACCTCCAAAGAAAGTATACTGGAAAGATAAATAAAATAAATATCGGTCAAACAGAAAATATGAGTAACCGGTTAAAAAACCAAGCAATGATATAAAATATTAAAAAAATAACACATTCCATTCTATACATTTAAATTACTCGAAACATTCATCCAATTTAAAAAGCCCATATATATACTTTTTGAACAAAACCATTTGAAGTCAAATCTTAGAATGAATATATATTTCAAAAAATAGTGAAAATACTTTAAATAAAATAATAAATAATGAGTACTAATTATTATCTTTCAATAAAACAATTAACAAAACACCAAATTTGCCTATTATGTTTCCATATTTAAACAAAAAATATAAAGAAATAACGTTTTAAATTTATTAAAAAATACATAAATAAGAAATCCAATACATATTTTAATATTTTGGCGCTAACTCTAAAAATAATGTAAGGACTGAAAAACTTCCATAATGTAAAATGAAAATCATGAAGAATCTAAAACAAATCAAAATTGTCATGAAAAATGCATTGGATAAAAAAAGTAAAAAAACACCAAAATGTTAGATTTATAAATAAAAAATCATTTAACAAAATTACTCATTTAAAAAACAACCCTTTTCCATCTTGGCAATTTATTTCAAAAGCAAAAAAAAGGCAAGAATCTAAAGAATGTCATTGGTGGAATATTAAGTACGCCAATGGCTACCTATAATTTTATAATAGTAATAGTTAGTATTTTCAGTATTGGAAGTATCGACCATTTTTTCACTTCCCAACACTATGGATGAAGGTATGGTCTTAAAAAAGAAATCAAATTTAGTTGCCACTGCCATGCTTTCGAACTATTTTAAGATCATCATCAGAGCAAAACATAAAAAGATCGAAAGTTGGCAGTAACAACTAAATTTGCTTTCTTTAAGACCATACCTCGATCCAGAGTGTACGTAATAATTAGTATGTATGTATTAATGTGCAAGATTTACGAATATTTATATGCAAAAATGAGGATGGATTTATGAGTAAGTATGATGTTTTAGGCTGTAAATTTTCGTTTCTAAATTTTGCTTCATTTATTTCATACCTACATTCATGGTAAAAAATTTATTATTGATTTTTTTTATTTAGCTATATCTTATATTTTACTATAAAAATTATCCAGTAAAAAAGATGAAGGTGGTGAGTGTAGAACGAAAACATGGTGGAACAATTTCACATAATATTCATAGTTATATGTACAAAATTCCCCCGTCCCAAAATAAGAAATATGTGCGGTTTCGAGTAAGAAAACAGCTCTTCTTTGCCTTTTCAATAATGCAGACCTTTTTCTTGTTGGCAGAATTTACATGGTCGAGTTGGGAAAAAATGATGAAGTCGATGGTTTCTTTCTCATATGTATGTTCCATGGGTTACGCCCGTATTCAAAATTGAATAATGGAGGTTCATTTGGCTTTTCTCATGATCGTTTCCAATAATATCGCAATAAAGTCTGAAGTATGAATTTCAAGGTGAATGAATTTAGCCGGAATGAAAATTGCGAACTGCGACGACATTAATAGTATGCTAATTGCAACGTTTATTTAAATATTTTTATTTACTGATACTATCACAAGTACAAAATCTACGGCTCAAAATTCAAGCATTAAAAATTCATCATACGTTGACTATTTTATAATAAGTTATTCATTTGAAAATTTGGAAAAAGTGTAGAATGAAAACTCCTTTTTTTATTTTTATATTATTATTATAAATTATACAGTCACATTCTGACAATACGACTGATATCATTGCAGAGGCTCTCGTGCTTGTTATTAGCGGTGATCCACCGACAGACACTAAACTGCACTGCATCGGCTACTTTACCTTTCGTAGGACAACGATATGTGCCGAATGACAGGAAGAAACTCAGGTTTTACAACTTACATTTCGTCCAGTTCAAAGTGATTATGAAAATTTGGTCTTAGAAATGCCAAAAGCTCAAAAACGAGAAGGAAATGTTCTATTTCGACGTCGCAAACTGGATGACAAAAGAAGTTACATCGTATTGGACGGGAGAAAAGAATAGAGGCGCAAAAGATTGTAAATTTTTTAATCCCAAACTGAAAGGCAATTCAAAAACTTTAGTACGAAATAGACGATCTTACTCTGATGCTTAGTTCTGACTGCGCGATTGATCTCTACGGCTACGTCTTAGTTTACATTTTATCAGAAGAGTGACACAAATATTTCGATTCTGTTGACACCTTTGAAAAAAGTTTGTCGGAAATAACAATTGCTGACGTCGCCTTGGTCGGAAAGGTGACTATCATTTTGTTAATTTCTTGTCTGATGTTTCCCTTTATGTAAAAAGTTATTGTGAAGATGTGTTTTAAATATGACTATGATGACCTCATTGACTCAACGTTCTTTATTGCTGCACTCCTCAACCATGCTTGGTGTGAGTTTGAAATAGCGGAAGTTTATCATCGATAAAATCTTCTTCCGACCTCGGCCAGTACCCATCCTAAAGGTAAAATAATAGGATAATACATAGAAGCCGGGGGATAATGTCGCCGACACCGTTTACGGCAATTTCGAAGACTGCACATTATCGAACTCGGAAACCATGAGCCCAGCCTAAGGATTTATCGGGACCTGAGAACGTTTGAATAACGGAGAATGGGCTTCTAGGTCCAATGTATTCAATTGGACAATATCTGGTCGAAGTCAAAGATCAAAACAAGGATTCTTTGTCTTCAAAACTTTTTGTTGTGAAATAAAATAAATAATTTGGCAACTTAAAAAACTCGATCCTTCCTAGTATAGTATGTCAGTATTCTACATTTCTTTTGGTTCTTAATACTTTGGTAAAATTACATTGCTAGAGATGCAGTTCGCGAGCTCAAAAAGTTTCAATTTATTGACAGAGCGATGAACCGCTCTGAAATAAAATAAAAAAGAAACGTACCTCTTGTATCTCCACCACTCCAATACACCTTCAGCGATTGCCACTCAATTTTGAATTTTATCTTTATCACCGCTCAGTTAATTGTCAAGAACTCACTGGTTACACCCACGTTGCCCTTCCGACCACTCTTCGCTCCTACCGCTTTTTGCTCTTCTGATTTTCACTCCAGGTCCAGGGCGTTCGGACTTCGAAGCCCGCTATTTGCGTTCTCGCCAGTGCAAGGTTCAACGCTTCCCGATGCCACTTTCAAGTTCCCACATTAAGCAATTGATAAGATGGTTGATAAAGAATTATGACAATCTTTTCCACCACTGCGACCTAGGAATATCTACGGTCGAACTCCTATAAGTTGTAACCATGGAAAATGCTCTTTTTGTTATAAAACTAAGCACTTTCCTTGGCGCCTCTTCGCGGACCTCCTTTGTTTGAGAAATGTGTGTACCGAAGTGGTTGCCCCGTAACAGGAATCCTTCACATTCACAAAGGTTATGTGCCGATATCTGACACATTCGGTATGTTTCTGTCTCTACTTTCCCCATTTTCTTGAGATGACATCGTGCCTACAGAGAGAAAGAGAGAGAGAGAGAGAGAGAGAGAGAGAGAGAGAGAGAGAGAGAGAGAGAGAGAGAGAGNGAGTGTGTGTGTGTGTGTGAGAAGGAAGGAGGGAGTGAGTGAGAGGAGTTCCATCGCCTTCAGTTTGGGCGATTTAAAAATCTCTTGGCTTGTCTCATACCAGGTGCGTTTGTTTGGTCAGTGCTTGAGATTTTTTGAGGGTTTTTTCAACTTACAATTAGTCGTGGTTCTGATTCCATGGGTGGTGAGAGGGCTGCTCCTTTTCTGGATAGTTAGTCTCTCTTTCTTTTCATTTTCTTTTAAAACTTGATGTCCGGTAGCCAATTTTAGGTAATGCGTTTCGTTTTCCCAGAGTCATTACACAATATAAGCACTCCCGGACAAGTTGGAGTTGAAAGGAAACTCATTTAGTGCCTTTAAGGCTGCCTCGCCGTCTGAGAGTATGCAAATCTGTTTACCTTTCATATTTCTCTTCTTCCTATGCATGTAGTTGTAATGCATGGATCTCAAGTTGGGAAATTGTTGAGATTAGTCCAAAGGGCTTTGCTAGGGTGTTGGTCGGTCCTTTTAACCATTGAATATTACTCTATCTCTCATTTATACGTTATACCCAGTTACAAGAAATTACAATACAGATGAGCTCTGCGCGTTTTTTAAAAAATATGCGTTTATTTCTTTTTAATTTTAGGAAAAACATTATTTCCATTTTATATGCATTTTTATTTGTTTAGATATATTACATCGTCATTATGTCTGGAGTCAACTTAATAAATGCTGTTGTAAACTATCGAGCTAAGCATCAAGACCCTCTTCGACTTCAGATCCACTCTGGACTACGAACTAGATACAAACTTCAATTGAACTTTTGTATTCAATGTGTAAAAGTTTGTAAGTTTATATTAAATAAATGCTTTTAAAAAAACTTAAGTTTCTAGCATCGAAACTATAACTTATATTTTGATTCTTGTTTTGTGTGTACGAAATGACGAACCGTTCAACCTTTTATCTTTATTTTTTATTTTTTTATTTTTTTTGTAACGATAAATGTTCATGTAACAACCCTTCCATTCAGACTATCAAAATGTACCATTGGCCTGGGGCTGGCACGCCCAAATAAAAAAATAAAACAATTAAAAGATGGAATTATGAGTAAGGTAAATTTGGTGAGCGCGAGCGGTGAGTATCGGGAAAGAGCTGATTCTATCACTGAATGAGCGGTTTTGACACGATCCTTAAAATAGGGTTTTTTCCTATCTTTATAATTGTTAAACAATTGTTTGTTCTACCATGTTTTATTATTTTCAAAATATTAACACCATTTATGAAAATACCCGGTAAATATTAGTTTACTATAAATTTTATATTTTATTTTATCGGCAGGCGATTTATTTTTTCATGTTATACGTGTTGATTTGTAACGAACAAAAAAAATTGTTTAAATAAAAAACATGCAAATAAAAAATCACATTTATTAGGTATCAATATTTTAAATTATAGAAGTTAAGTGTTCTTCTCATTTATGGATTGCATAAAATGACTTTTTGGTTATTATAGTATGAAATTTTCAAAAATAACAAAACCTCATTAGATCAATTATTTTGTCTATTAAATAATATGTAATAATTCTTACACACTATAATACAGACGGGAAGATACCGTTGACCATAAGGCCCTGTGGCGCAACGGATAACGCGTCTGACTACGGATCAGAAGATTCCAGGTTCGAATCCTGGCAGGGTCGATACAATTTTTTTTACATCTGGTCACTTTTTTTACATAATTATATCTTCGCAAATTTAAGCAAATACAATTAAAAAAATTAACAACTTCATATTAGTCTTGTGACGGTAATTGTAGATTTATTACGTTTTAAAAAAATGTTATATTTTATATTCTTAATCATGTGGTCTCTTTTCTTAAACTTTACCTTATTTTACTTACTTTTCGCTTTTACGATAATGCCACGCTTCACGAATGCAATACTACAAATTAGCACAACTGTAATATTTAATAGTTATTCAGATGCGGTCGGGTGCGGTCTCACGATATCTGAATAACTATCGATTAACGGTTACTAAACTCTACATACGTAATATTTAATATTAAATAATAAATTGAGTTTGAATGTAAAATATATTTTGCATTATATAAATTCACTTTTCCACATCCTAAATGTATTTGTTAAATGTAAACATTGTTTGTAAATCCCAGGCCCTGAAGATGATCTCAATAAAAGATCGAAACGTTGGCGCGATAAAGAAAATGTTTTTCTGAAACCTACATCACACACGACCGCATCTCACGATATCTGAATAACTATCGATTAACGGTCACTAATCTCTACACTCTAATTAAATAATAAAGTTTAAAAAAAAATTAAAAATATATCGCTCGTTTGTAGAGACATTCATGAAAGTTTCGAATTATGCACGAGTTTTTCTTTTATTATCTCTCGACCTAATATTTTATCTTGTAGAAATTAAAATAGAGAAATGATAAATGGTGTAGTGAGTATGTTGTTCGATCTTTATAAAACATAGTTCCTACACAGTTAGTTATTTTCAACGATCGGGTCGGTGGGTTCACATTTACAGTTCATGTCGAGAGACGTGGTTGTAAATTCCTTCAACCTGATGATGAGCTAGCTTGAAATCCGGTCGTTGAAAAACTAAGCAGGAACTATGGTTCAATAAAGGCTAAAATAGTGATTTTCATTTTTGTGTGGCATGTTAGTCTTGCAAATTATTTTTATTATTGATGAAAAAAAAAATTTTCGTAGGTTTTATTTTCAAGGTGTTTTTATTTTATATTGTATTTTATATATTTAAAAAAAAATCATGATTTGGCGCTGTTTCGCCGATCCTTAGTCGTTTTCAAGACAATTCATTTATGGAAAAGATACAATTTTACATTAATATTTTTTAAATAGTTAATATATTTTTCTATTTATATTATTAGCAGTATTTACTTTAACATTGCAAAAACCTTAAAAAATATGTACACAGATAAAAAGGTTAGATCTCCGTATTTTATATTTTTATATTTATTTATTATTTTCCATAATAACTAGGCAGATAGATTATTTGTTGACTTAAAACGTAAATACAACATTAATTACGTTTTTTAAACTTTATAAAGCGTCATTAATCCTTTTGCAGTATTTAGATTAAAAAATAAAGAAAACCAGTTTAATTTCATCCTTTCCAGAGCCGACTTGTCGAGTGAGTTAATTAGTTTTTTAAAATGTTTTCTTTGATGAAACAATAGATTTGAGTAACTAATTAATTATTAAATTTTTCTTAAAAGCATGGTTTACCCAGAAAGATGCTTTGGCCAACGACCTATAGCCCCAGTTCTAGTTATGCTGCCCTACCATCCACAATTGTCTACAGCGGTTTAGGGAGTCTCGATCGAAGGGAAAGTCTACCGCGATGTACGATGCCTTGAGACGATCGGTTTATTGCTCCTACGCACAACGGAACCGTCATTTAACGGCTTTCCTAGTAGGTAGTCAACTCCAAACGGTCCGCAATTTAAGGTGAGCTCTAAAACAATCATCCGAAGGCTTCGTGAGAATAGCCTAGTGTCTAGATGTCCCGCATCAGGTACACTACTACTGGAGAAGCATCCAGAAGAAAAGCAACTATTCACAAATCAACATCTTGAAAAACAGGGGTGATATCTTAACAGATCATTGCCGGTTTGGTTTGTGGCAATGGTTTGTGAACCGTGTGTGGAGATCACGTGGAGAAAGCTTTGCTTCATATGCCATGCGTGAGTCACAGCCTTTTTAAAGACAGCCAGTTATAATATGGGGTGGAATCAACGTCCATGCCCATACCGAACTGATTATCATACAGATTGAATCTTGATATTAAAGGCGTTATAGAGAAAGCTATCCATTAGCAGCTGGATTACTACAATGATATTAAGGGTTTGAGAGGTCTCTTATCGATATCCTTTTTCAATTGCTTACGTGGTAATTGTGGGGAATGGAGTAATCATTTGGTGTGTTAGTGTGATTTTGTAATTTACTATGAAAACGTCTGTAATATGTTTTGTTGGATAAAAAAACAGTTGGTATTTAATGATCTCTGTGAAGTGAGTTATTGTTAATGTAAAAAGGGGCAGAAAAAATGAGTCTTAAAATTTTGGATTGAAAACTTTGTAATTACTGCATATTTGGCCAATCTATAAGCTTGGCACCCTTACCTCCAAATAGGTATATGTATGTCGAAAGTTTTACTTTAGATGGTAATTTTGATTGAAGTTAAATAGGTAAAAAAGCATTTTTAAATCGTTTCTTGAGTTGTTTTTTTTTCATCGTGTGAATGAATTTCAAGTTTGTGTTCTATCACATGAAAGACCTAAAAAAATAACTACCGACCCTGCCAGGATTCGAACCTGGAATCTTCTGATCCGTAGTCAGACGCGTTATCCGTTGCGCCACAGGGCCACCTGGCAACACGACCTACATTTATACCCATCATTACAAATAGTTCTCGTCGTCTGAAATGCACAAAATAAACGTTCCTATGTTTTAAAGAAGATTAAGTTCGATCTTCGAAGCGAGCAAATGCGAGTTATTAACTATTGCGAATTATTATCGCGATATTTCTGGTCCGTTTATTCTACTCGTTAGTCCAAATCCAGGTGCAACTTCCCATCGTTCTGAAGGCGATAAACATTTAATTTTGTATTTCGATGAAACCGATGTTCGACGAGCATTTCTAAATTCCAAAACCGTTTACATTCGGCGTGATTAAAATGCTATTTCCGGTCCGTTTATTCTCGCTGTTTGTTCGGATTCAACCGCATGACTTCCCATTGAATAGAGTGGTATAAACAATCGAGTTTGAATCGTTGATACCGACTTTCAATAAGCTTCGGTTTTATAAAATACTTCAAGAATTGCGTGTGGTTAATATATTTCTGGCATGACGGATTCTTCAAAAATAAGTGCATTTTTTGGTGTTGAAACATAAAATCAGTAAATTTTATTTTATTAAAGAACTGAATTAAATTTTCTCCAGGAAGTATTCACGCTTATCTTTAAAAAAATGACATCATTATTGTGTGTATATTGGGTTGGTGAAAATTTAATTCAGGTTTTGAAAATTTGTTTTATTTTCGCAGTGGCTTATCCTCAAATCTAATTTATGGATCGTAATAAATACGTTCATACGTTATCTTTTATTGAAAATACTTTACTTTATTACTCTTTATATAAGGTATTGGTTGAGATAAAAAAATTAGTCTCACGAGCGGGATTCGAACCCACGACCTCCGGCTAATTATGCCGCTGCTTACCACTCGAGCTATCGTGACTTCGATCCACTCGGACACCAACTTCCCACTTCCACCCCATATTTCGAATTTTCCCTCTTTCTTTGCCGTTTTTCAAATGTCGATCTATCTATTTGAAATCTAAAATCTATTCGATTCTCGGCATCAAATGAAATGGCCACGGAGAGCTTTAGTGAAGATATACTTCATTTTACTTATTAGATCCATTAGATTTCGTGGTCCGATTGACCAAATAACTTCTTTCAATTAATTAATCTTTATTTAAGGTATTGGTTGAGATAAAAAATCAACGTCACGAGTGGATCGAAGTCGCGATAGCTCAAGTAGTAGAGCAGCGGCGTATTTAGCCGAAAGTCGTGGGTTGGAATCCCACTCGTGACCCTAGCTTTTTCATTTCATCCAATACCTTACATAAGATTAATTAATTGAGAAAAGTTATTTGGTCAATCGGACCACGAAATATAATGGATTTAATAAGTAAAACGATGTATATCTTTACTAAAGCTCTCAGTGGCCATTTCATTTGTCGCCGAGAATCGAATCCTGATTACACGACATTTGAAAAGTGGCGAAAAGGAGGGAAAATGCGATAGATAGGTCGATGTGGGAAGTTGGTGTCTGAGTGGATCGAAGTCACGACAGCTCAAGTGGCAGAGTAGCGGCGTATTTAGCCGAAGGTCGTGGGTTCGAATCCCGCTCGTAACACTGACTTTTTTATCTCAACCAATACCTTACATAAAGACTAATTAATTGAAAGTGATATTTGGTCAATCGGATCCCGAAATCTAATGGAACTTTATACTGAATTTTGTAAAAGTAAGGACCTTCAAAATTAAATATATCTGAACTAGATTTTCGTGAAATTTATTTGTACGAATTTAAACTTAGGCGAAGTGAGGCCCAAACCGCTCGTAACATCAATAAAATTTGGGGGTAGGGAAGCATTAGCGAATGCACGGTGCAGAAATTTCGTCTCGGAGATTTCGATCTCGAAGGTATGGGAGGACGCGGTAGGCCAACTCAAAACGTTGAATAAGAAAATTCACGTAAGACAACATGGGTAATTGCGGAAGAGCTTTGTATTGACTGCTCAACCGTTGTTCGCCGTCTCGAGCAAATTGGTAAAGTAAAGAAGCTCGACAAGTGAGTACCACACAAAGTAACCGAAGCCCAAAGAAATCGAAGCTTTGAAATACGCACGTCTCTTCTGTTGCGGCATCAATCGAATCATCACGTGCGATGAAAAATGGATTCTGTATGATAACAGGAGACGTACAGTTCAGTGGATGGACAAGGGCGAAGCGCCAAAACAATTCATGAAACCGAATCTGCATCTAAAAACATTTAGAGTGATTGGTTGTTCACTATAATATCCTGAATTACACTGAAACTATCACAGAAATATTGCCAAGAAATTGACAAAATGCAGGGGAAACTGCAATGTCTTTGTCCAGCATTGTAAACCGTAAGGGGCCGATTATACTTCACGATAGCGCCAGGTCACATGTCGCAGTGCCAACCCTGCGGAAACATAAAGACTTAGGATATGAAACCTTACCCACCTTCCATATTCACCCGACCTCTCGCATACAAACTTCCATTTTTTAGACATTTTGATCACTTCTTGAGGGATAACATTTTTAGATAACGCCAGGAAGCCGAAAACGCCTTCCAAGATTTTATTCTGAGTCGTAATAAACATTTTTGATGTTAGCGTAATAAATGCGCTTATTACACGTTGGCAACGATGTATAGATTGTGATGGGAAATATTTCGAATAAATTTTATTTATTCTATAAAAATTAAAAATAGTTTTGACTGCCTTTTCGAAGACTCCATTATTTTTGCACCAGTCCAATATTTATATATTTTGTACATGTTCCAATACCTCGAATTCATTTAAAAAACAGGAAAAACATTAAAAATATCGAATAATATCACAAATTTTGTGGTTTTCGAGTCACGTGTTGAAGGAGGACCGGAGATGCAAGTTCCGATATTGGTTGTCGATGTCTACATCCAAACCTACCGAACCTAAAATATCAAGACTTATTCATTAACTCGATTTCACTTTGAAAAACAGTAAAAATGTTGTATTTCTTAAAAATAAAAGCTAAAAAGGAAGACAGAGAAATTACGTTGGATTTTTTTTTAACAGACATGGTTTATGCCGCCCAAGAGTTTTAGAAGCAGACAAAGAATTATATTCTTTATAGTTTCCGATTCAACACAGGTTATGCAGTTGGGAGAGGCCTGAATTGAATTTTGTTGTAAGGGAGATAATTATAAAATTATTATAGAAAAAGCTAAACTTTTTATAACGGTTGTTTCTATAAATATTTTTAATTTGTAATTATTTATGTAATTTTTTTCACTGCCAAATCATTGTGGTGGTGATTGTTTAAGGCTTTTTAGCTTCACTTTTATTCTCAAAACACTATTTAATAAATTTAACGGGTTTTGTGTCTGTGTGTTCATGTTTTTAATACGACAACCTGAAGCTGTGAAATGATGCTCATAGCGACACTGGGCGCACCACGTTTTTAAAAACGATAGCATAGAGCACTGTTAGGACAAAGTTAAAATTTTTACATCGTTTAACACCGGCCCATTATTTTAAACGAGAACGACGGCATGCCCTTCTCCCCCTGGGTTTTATATTAGAAAACTAATAAAACAGGTTTAATGTCGTCGAGGGTGGACGAAGGTGGTTCGACAATGGCGCATTGTCGCGCCCACAATTATCCGTATTGTGATGCCGGGCACAATGGGAGCGGTATCTGGGATCATCTTCGCCCTTTCCCAAACCGCCGCTGCCACCCCCCGCGCCGTGGCTCAACCCCCATCATTCTAGTTTAAGGCAACCATCCTCCGCACAACGTCAGTCAACAGCTCCGAGAGATATATCACCTGGTGTATTGACTTGGAACCCACATTCTCCTTTAAGCCAAACACACTTTATCAGTACGTCAGCGTCTCCCTATGGAAAATATTTATTAATAGACGACGGAATCTAGGTCATATTGGAATACAATTGTAAAGTGCACTATAACATTTTATCTTTATTGATCCTTTCGTTATGTTGTTTTATATTCAAATCGTCTATATTTAAAAACATATGATAAAACAAATGATCGATTACTTAGGAATTAGTAGTAGTAGTAGTAGTAGTAGTAGTAGAATTTAATGAAAAAATTTAGTTGAGCTAAATCGGCAGTTAATAACATTTGGAAGTGGTCGTGAGATGCGGTTTGGTGTGATGTAGGTTTTAGAAAAACATTTTCTTTATCGTGCCAACGTTTCGATCTATATTGAGATCATCTTCAGGGTCTGGGATTTATAAACATTGTTTAAATTATACAAATACATGTAGGATGGGAAAAAAGTTTTCTAGTATTGTATAAATTCACTTGTTTCACATTTCACAAGAATGACACATCTACACGGAAAACAAACACTTTGAGTGAGTACAAATACTTTGATTGAATCCAAAGTTTTCTAGCATTGTATAAATTCATCTTTTTTATTTTTTGAAGCTAAAATTTTGTAGCATTATATAAATTCATTTTTTTAATCTAAAAGTTTTCTAGCATTGTATAAATTCATTTTTTTAATCTAAAATGTTTCTAGCATTGTATAAATTCATATTTTTACATGCTACATGTATTTGTTACATTTAAACAATGTTTATAAATCGCAGGCCCTGAAGATGATCTCAATAAAGATCGAAACGTTGGCACGATAAAGAAAATATTTTTCTAAAACCTACGTCACACCAGACCGCATCTCGTCTGCAAATCAAAAATGTTAATATTTATGGCAAGTCATTAGTGTTTAGAATGAGGGGAGAACTCTCGCGAATGAACTGTCAGCCTTGGAGGATCGATTTGAATTTTCCTTGCTCAATGTGCAATCTCAATGTTCCAGAGGACACTGTGCACTTTCTGGGAAAATGTCCATTGCTGGGCGGGTTGAGGAAAATATATTTAGGAACGCGCAATTAGATACAACCAAGTACATATCCTTAATGTCGGAATTGATTGAAAATACAATTTCTCGCACGAGCTTTGGAATGTAGAAAAAATATAATTGCAAATTTTATTTATTGAAAAGTGTATGTTAATACTAAGTTTAATGAAAATAATTATAAATAAATAATAATAATAAGTAGGTACATTTAATAGGTAAATATTGTTAGTAATCATTAGTTTTAGTGAATTCTTTTTACGCTAATGAAAGGGAAAGAAGAGAAAAAATAATATGAATTAANTATAAATAATAATTAAATAATAATAATTAATTTAGCAACAACTCGATAGACGGCTACGACCATTGTCATTTATATTTTGTAAACATGTAAAAGATTTATCTTTTTTCCAATAAACCATTTTATTCATTCATTTAAAAGACACGGGGTTGTCAAAAAATGTATATAACAAATCCCATAAAATGTAATGTATACACTGTAGCTTATCTATTTTAATATATTCTTTACTGTTTTATGTTTTTATTTCACTTCAATGCAAATGTACAGAAAAACAAACCCTTATATTTTTCTCACATGTTGAATAATCAACTCGAAATTAAATATCAGCAAATACATAAAAAAAATGATGGAAAGAATAAGGAAGTAGAGTATTTTTCCTTTGGTTATGAGAGAATCAGAAATGAGCGTATGAAATAACTCCTTTTATTCTAGAGTCCTAGACCATTGTCGAACCAGTGTTACTACATATGGACATGGACACATGCCAAACAGTCTTTAAGTGGGTCAAAATAAATTCCTGCTGCTTGCTAATAACTTTATCAGCAATTTTAGACAGACTGGGTGACACAGAATTACATAGGTGGATTAAGGATGTAATCCATAGAGAAGTCATAAACTTTTTTAGGCCATCAAAAACATCTTCTACTTGCAAACTAATGTCCTTGTTTCAATTTCTACCTTTATACATCTCGTAACAATCTGTCAGCATTGCTTACATTTTTGGTTAGGTGTTTTTTCAAGATATTTAATTACATAATGCTATTTATCTGAAAGTCCACACTTATTACTTCCACTTAATGTTACCTCCATGTTAGCTTAAAGATGGTTTAGCATGTACTTTTTATATATTTTCCCCATATTTTTCTACTCCCAATTTTCAAACGGATTTTATACTTCTATGTTACTTGAACAAATAAGGGAAAATAGAATATTTATTATAATTCCTTAAATTCAGTAATTTCGTGGTCCGCTTGGCCAATTAATACATTACAATTAATTAAGGTTTTTAGTTGAGATAAAAAAGTCAATGGCACGAGCGGGATTCGATCCCAAGATCTTCGGCTAGATACGCCGCTGCTCTACCACTTGAGCTGTCGTGACCTCGATCCACTCGGACACCAACTTCCTATCTCAATCCCACCTTTTGAGTTTTCCCTCCTTTTTGTAATTTTTCAAATGTCGTGTAATCTACTTGATTCTCGGCGACAAATGAAATGGCCACGGAGAGCTTTAGTGAAGTATACTTCAGTTTTAAATCTTTAAATGGCAAATAGCAAGGAAAATTAAAAAGGTGGGGGTTGAGATGGGAAGTTAGTGTCCGAAGGGATGGAGGTCACGATAGCTCAAGTGGTAGAGCAGCGGCGTATCTAGCCGAAGATCGTGGGTTCGAATCCCGCTCGTGCCATTGACTTTTTTATCTCAACTAAAAACCTTAATTAATTGTAATTTATTATAATAGTATAGAATAAAATAATCATAATTCAGATGGAAGGAACGAAGATATAATATTTAAACGTATATACATTGTACATAGAAAGTCTGAGTGAACCTTCCTACAAAAGAGAAGATTGCCTGTTGCCGGGACTCATTGATATCAATATCTCCATTTTTAGAAAACACCATGCTTATTATGTTGTCTGCGACTTTTCTTACGTTGCTCCAAAAATCCTAAAAACACGCAAATCGTTAATATATTTTTCCTTGACTATTTCATAGCAAATCATAAACGGTTCTACGGTTGTAGAGATTATTTATTTGGCGTATAATGTTTTCTCGCTTCTTGTAAAAAGGCGTTTTCCACTGACAGAATTATTAAAAGCACAATGAAATAAAGATTAGATGTGGTCACTTTCAATGGGCGCACATGTCCCAAGTTTGCTTTTCATAAATGACTCACCTCATTGATGGTTTTGGGATGCGGCGGACATCTGGGAAATAAGGCAATTACCCAAAATAAACGGCTGGGGCCGAGATTGATCCGCCCCAAACGAATTGTCTGGCATTGTATACGTCCTTATTTTCCGCCCTTACCTAACCGTAAATCGCCGAGATGTAGACCATTGTCTTTCGAATGCTTCGTCATCTGGCAGGAGTCGACTTGTGGTTTTATCTGTGTGAATTACACGCACGCTGCCCGACAGAGAAAGAACTGGTATTATCGTGAGGAGTGATTTGAGTATGTAAAAAAGTTAGTTAAGTTAAAGTAAAAGTATCTAAAGCTGGAATAACACGTTGCGGTATACCTATACAGTGTACCTGGTCGACCGGTCGACCCCCATAAGTAAACCTTGCCACATCCACAGTAGAGAGGACCGCCGGGGCTTTCAACTCAGTTCAAGATCAGGAAAGCAAGCATTCCACATCCCAACAGGACGCAATCACATTGATCGGATTATGACTAGCTAAGACAATCGAGTAAAAACAAAGAAAACACGCAAAACAGATACTTAAAAAGAAACCAGTTCATATTGGTGAACAGAAATGGTTTACTGTTCCATAACAACGATAGCCCTCACATTTATATGCAGACAGTGCACAAATTAACTTTTTGTAAAGTATGAAATCCTAGTAGATCCCGCATAACTGATTGCACTGAATATTAGGTTTATACCAACTTTTACCTAGTTTTATAGCAGCTTGGACCACTTTATTCGAGGAAAAATATTTGCACCCTTCAATAAATCCATTTCTAATCTTTGTTTTTCTAAAATGTTTGAATGTCGTATAAAAATCGTGTAGGTAGGTCGTTTCCGATCATTCTGACCTGCCTATCCTCGACCAATCAGGAACAAGTTCCTATCACTTCGTATGTATTACACTAAGAAGCATAGGCAAAAGTGATATACATCCACATCGAATAAAATTTATTAATTTAACGAATTTTTTCATTTACTCACAAAACAATACATTGCACGTGTGTCACACAGCATGAGCTCAATAAACGAGAAATATTTGTTTTACATAAAATATGAGTAGTTTTTATTTTGACAGGGTCTGTTTTTATTACTATTTTAAAATTAAAGAGCAATTATTTGGCTTAAAGTAAAATAACTTTTTATGTAGACAATTAAATATTCTCTCGTAAACTAAATGCTGAGTCGGTACCGTTTGAAATTTTCGGTGGTATTCCAAGCCCTGTGTAAATTCGAAGTTTCTTGTCTCTAGTCTGTCGTTTTTATTCCTGCATTTAAAATTCAAACGTTTTGAGCTGTTTCGCCTGTTGAGTGGCAGGTGCAGATGTTCGCAGGGTCATGGATCCCCGTGTTCTTTTTCATTTTTATCCCCTATGATTTGGCGATGAAGCTGGCTTAGTCGGAGGGGGTGGTTTTTTTGTCGTTTCGTCGGGGTGCTTCGCCGGCTCGGAGTATTTACCACGGATTAAGAAAGACTCGTGAGTCACCGGTTGCGCGAAATGAAGCGTATTATTAAGTTCGTCCCAAAACGGCATATCGTGTCCAATTGTAAATCGAGCCACGAATCTTGAAAAGGGGCCGCATTGATTTAAAACTGTTTTCCCCCTTTTCCCTCTACGTCTATCAATCAAGGGGATTTTATTACATAAATTCCAATAGGGGCCAGCTATCCTTTCATGCAGGTTGATGAATACGGCCTCTTGAGGATAAACTGTTCAGACTACTCATTTTAATCGTCGATTATTGAAGCGCTTTTATTTCCATTGCGAAATGCCTGATTAAAAAAATGACCTTAATGACGCATGACTGGCCCAAATTAATGCTGAGCAGAACTGTTTTTCGAAAGGTCAGAAGAATGCATTTAATACTTTGATAGCATTGAACCTAATAATATTATTATAAAATAAATAATGATTAACTAGTTTCATAATAAGTGGCAAAAATTTCGTTTTAACAATGGTACATATTACATTGTCCTAATATGGAGCATACGGAACCAACTATCCTGGCCAGCTGTTGTTCGGACACTATGTCCAAAAATTTATAAGAGATCATTTTTCTTTTCTGCTTTTCTATTTAAAGAATTCAAAAACAACAAATTCATTAGGTTCTATAGGTCCACTGATACAAAAACCTAAAGTACAAAACGGGAGAAGGAGAGATAGATAGATAGATGGATAGATAGACGGGTATGGTATGGTATGGTATGGTAGAAAAGGATACTAGGAAGCGGGGTTTGCACTCCCCGGGCACTGCAGCCTTCTGGCTTATTGTACCTTCCCAGTTCCCTTGTTTAGTCAATAGACTCAATCCTTCTTCTCAGAAGCATCAAGTCATTGACTGTTATTGCTGCAATTTGGTTCCCTATGTCTTTTTCGTACGCTAGGTTAAACCTCCATTGAGCTGTTGCTTCGCATTCGAAGATGATATGAGTGGCTGTTTCCTCCTCCTCATTACATAATCTGCAAATGGGGTCATCGCTGTATATACCCATGTTGTGTAGATGTTTTCTCAGATACCAGTGACCGGTTAGTAGTCCCACCACTCCTCTGAGTTTTGCCCTCTCCAATTGCAGCAGTGTTTTTGCCAATTTTGGTGAGGGTTGTTTCAGCATAAGTTTACTATGTCTAGCACCGCTAGAGTTTATCCACTTCTCTCTTTGTTTTGTTTGGATCCATTCTGCGATGGAGGATTCTATGTTTGTTTTTGTTATCCCAAGGATAGGTTCGGGGCCTATGTATGGTCTTGCAGATCCTCTTCTGGCCAGTTTGTCCGCCTCTTCGTTACCCAGAATTCCCCTGTGCCCTGGCACCCAAGATATCATCAGGTTGTTGTGTTCTCCCAGGTTTTGGAGATTTTGGATACATTCACTGACTAGTTTTGATGTAATTCTTTTACATGCCAATGCTTTAATAGCTGCTTGACTGTCTGATCTTATGAGGATTTTTTTGTCAGTCACTTTTGAGATTTTCCAGGACACAAGCGTTGATGGCATGTATTTCTGCTTGAAAGACCGAAGTATACTTCCCTAATGAGTTCGATTGCTCATATTTTGGGCTTGTACAGAAAACGCCTGATCCGGTTCCTTTGTTTGTTTTGGAGCCATCCGTATACCATATCATTGTATCTGGTGCTTTCCTGTGTTCTTCCTCTCCTTTATAGTCTGTTGAGACTTTATAGGAAGTTGTGAAGATAGATAGACGGGTAGATAGATATATATATAGAAAGAAAGATAGGTAGGTAGAAAGGAAGATAACTAGATAGATAAAAAGATAAAGAGAGAGGGGAAGAGAGAGACAGAGAGAGTGAGAGAGAGAGAGAGGGAGAGACAGAGCGAGAGAGGGAGAGAGAGAGAGTGAGAGAGTTTTCTTTCATCATGGATTTTCAGAAACCGTAAACGGAGCGATTAGGGATGTATTTTTCGTTTTCTTTTTTCGCATTCGGAACGGAAAACCTGCCCTCACTCGGAAA